>NC_044210.1:22039552-22278797 GCF_900880675.1 Sparus aurata
TGGAGAGTGAGCTGCAGGCCGGCCGCGAGAAGGGCGACCCGACTGAGAAGGAGCTGAGGGTGACGCTGGAGGACGCCGAGCTGTGGAGGAAGTTCGAGCACATCACCAACGAGATGATCGTCACCAAGAACGGACGGTAACCATGACGAGCATCTGAACATGTTTCTCTAAATGTGAGAATGTTCCATTAAAGTCGGAGAATCCTCCTACGTCAGTGTTCATGTTGTGTCGGTCACAAACAAACAAATGACCTGAACAGAACCGCCTCCTGAAAGTAGCAGGTCGGTTAAATTGGACTTTTCATTGAACCAATAAATAATAAAGGTCTGATCTGAGTGGCTGGTCACTGAGTCGGATCAGCTGGTGACAGAGTCAAACGTTCACCTGTCAGACTTCTGCAAACTTTAGACTCTGTCAGGAGTTTAGATGTTGACGGTGTGTTCAGTCCAGGTTGACGTGGTCGAAGGATTAAGTTTTTCCCACATGACAAAGCTATGAAACAACAGTTGGACCATCATGAAGATAAACACAGAAAATATAAATGAATGGATGAATAATTACATAAGATCTTTTAGATATTGGAGAGAGTTTCGTTGGGCAGCCGTTCATGATTACAGAGTTTCCTCTCAGTGAAGAGAATCACATTTTATGGCAATGATGATGAAATCATCGTGGGCTCTGAATCTTCATCTCCCGTTGAGTCTTTTACACCAACATCATTTCAGCTTATTGAATATTTTCTCTCAGGAATCAGCCGAGTGTTCGTCTCTGTGACTCTGTGTGTGTGTTTGGAGCTGACTCCAGATCAGCGCTCCTGTTAACCGGGGTTATTCATTAGTCTCGATAGCAGCCGTCAGCGTCGCCCGGCTGTGTGTTTTTTCTGCCGAGCCGAGGCGTGTTGACCAGTCGCGCCCTGCGGTGGGAAAACACTCCATTTACACCTGCAGAACGCCACTTCAACTGCTATTACTGCTGGAGAGCCGCCTGTTTGTCTGAATGCAGCGTTAGACGCGTGAAAACTTCCAGAGGATGGAACTAGAATATTTTAACCAAACATACTTGTACTTTACTCGAGTATTTCCATTTTCTGACACTTTCTACTTCTACTGCACCAAACCTAAGAGGGAAATATCTACTTCTACTGCACCAAACCTAAGAGGGAAATACTGGACTTTTTACTTTGTACCTCAACAATATACATGAACAACCTTTGAAATATGAAACATTATAAAAGAAAGAAAAGAGTTTAAATGATTTCTAAAAGCATCCAATAGTTTAAAGTTTATAAATCAGTTTGTGATGTCATGTTTCAGCCTTTTTGGGTGATTGTTGTTGTGAACGACGGCCTCCTTACAGAGCGTGGGAGTGTCCTTACATGGTGTGTGGGAATGTCCTTACATGGTGTGTGGGAGTGTCCTTATAGAGTATAGGAGTGCCCTTACAGAGTGTGTGAGTGTCCTTACATAGTGTGGGAGTGTCCTTACAGAGTGTGGGAGTGTCCTTACAGAGTGTGAGATTGTCCTTATAGAGTATAGGAGTGTCCTTACAGAGTGTGTGAGTGTCCTTACAGAGTGTGGGAGTGTCCTTACACAGTGTGAGATTGTCCTTATAGAGTATAGGAGTGTCCTTACAGAGTGTGGGAGTGTCCTTACACAGTGTGAGATTGTCCTTATAGAGTATAGGAGTGTCCTTACAGAGTGTGGGAGTGTCCTTACACAGTGTGAGATTGTCCTTATAGAGTATAGGAGTGTCCTTACAGAGTGTGTGAGTGTCCTTACAGAGTGTTGGAGTGTCCTTACACAGTGTGAGATTGTCCTTATAGAGTATAGGAGTGTCCTTACAGAGTGTGTGAGTGTCCTTACAGAGTGTGTGAGTGTCCTTATAGAGTATAGGAGTGTCCTTACACAGTGTGAGATTGTCCTTACAGGGTACGGGAGTGTCCTTATGGAACATGGGCGTGTCCTTACAGAATGTGGGAGTGTCCTTACAGGGTACGGGCGTGCACTTGGATAATATGGGCGTGTCTTACAGAGTGTGAGAGTGTCTTTATAGTAGGGCTGGGCGATAAAACAATAACGATATCTATTGTAATAGACACATGATCAATATCAATAGAAAATATGTTCGATAATTTCACTGAACTCTGTTAGAAACAGGTGATCTGCGAGCAGTGAGGCCCAGTTGCTGGATGAAAGGTTTATGCACGTAAACTCTGTTTACTTTCGATCAAAATGAAACTTAACAATTTCAGACACAGACACAGACCGTAGAACCTCCGTATCCCTACGCATTAGCGCAACCGCCCAGTTGCGCTAATGTGTAGGGATACGGAGGTTCTATGGTTGAGAAAATGTAGTGCCAAAAGTGCCAACAGACCGACTATAGATATGTACTTTATATGACCCCACTTCAAAAGACCCAAACTATCCATTAACATATTGTCAAACAGCAGTGTCAGCATCTTCACTATTTTATCTCATGTCTTACATTCTGATTCTGAAATCTTGAAAATGATTCTTTTTTTTTTTTAAATCTCACCTGTAGTCACAATTTAAAGGGTTATTTGTCAAATTTTTCTTATTTCAAATGGGTAAAAAAACCCAATAATTATCGATATCGACTGATATGAAACACTTATATCGTGATACATTTTTCAGCCGTATCGCCCAGCCCTGCTTTACAGTCATTAAGGAAGCTGAGCTCTGATTTTCAGAGTCGTCAGGACACTTGTGGGTCGTTGACCCAACCGTCATTCATGTGGGTTGCTAGGGCAAGGTGAGCCCAGGTGTGAATGGTTGCTAAGCTGCGTGTCCTATCTGGACATGATGTTCACATTGTTGTCCTAACAGGAATGAATTGTCTTCTTCAGATGTAAGTGGACAGCAGAGTCTTGAACAGAGGATTAAAAGAAAATCACTTATTAAAAGATATACATTTTGTTTTTGCACACGACACATCGAGGATTAAGAGACCTCGAAGTGAAGTAGAAAAAACATGTTGTACATTTAATATCACAGTATTGATATTTTCTTTAATGTAACGTAGATTGACTTGTTTTTATAGATGTTAAACAGAAGAACTAACCAGATAAGAACGTCTGTTTCAGGACGATCAAGTGAGTGAACTGGAGTTTCTGCATCAGTTGGTTGTAACCAGAGACACAAACAGGTGAAAATATGAGAAGGTTTAAAAGTGTAATTCATGATTTAATACATGAGTGATGATGTTTCTTTATGTATCAGTCACTTGTGATGTAGAAGCCTCTGACATCTCAACATCAAACAGTTAAAAGTCAAAGGAACCAAACAGAGACAAACACTGAGTTTGATTGTTTGAAAAGTGAATTAAATATGAAACATGTTTATGTTTGATGTTCGTGCAGCCGGATGTTCCCGGTCCTGAAGGTCAGCGTGTCGGGCCTGGACCCCAGCTCCATGTACTCCTTCCTGCTGGACTTCGTTCCGGCTGACGGCTGCAGATGGAAGTTCGTGAACGGGGAGTGGGTGGCGGCCGGCCGGGCGGAGGGCCGCAGTGAGGGGCGGGGCCACGGCGGCATCTACATCCACCCTGACTCACCGAACTTTGGCGCTCACTGGATGAAGGCGGCGGTGACGTTCAACAAAGTCAAACTCACCAACAAGGTGAACGGAGGAGGACAGGTGAGGACTCTTCTCCTGCTTCTCTCTCTTCTTTACTTTTCTTCTTCTTCTTCTGTCCATTATCGGCCTCTCCATGTCAAGAGCGTCTCTCTCTCTCTCCTCCCCGTATTGTATTGGAGTGGGCGAGAGACTACCGCCTCTAATTAGCCACTTCAGCCCCTCTCCTCGCTCACTTCACCTGCTCGCCCCCTCGTAACCACGGGAACGGGATAAACAGCTCTTAATTGGCCGGCGGCAGTTTAATGCACTTCCTGTCGAGAGCCGTTCACCACTCAGAGAGGCCTTCACACACACACACACACACGTCCAGCACTACAAAATTGGCAATAATGTTGTTTATATTTACCCCATTATCCTTGTCCAAACACACACACGCACACGCACACACACACACACACACACACACACACACACACATAAAAACACACACACGGCGGGCAGTAATGCAGAGTTGGAACAGAGAGCTCGGCCATAATGAAATAATTGCTCAGCTTATTTGTACATTATGGTAATTATGTTTTTTACTGGGAAATTAATTTACCCATCATGCTTCAGATGGACGAGCGAGAGAGAGAGGTAAACTATATTCAAACACACACACTCCAGCTAATGTGGGCACTGCCAGGGTAAACACACACACACACACACGCACAGTGAGTCGGGGTCAGATGTGAAGCCAGCCTCTCAATCTGAATAGAAAACAGTTTGTTTTTGTGTGTCCGCCTGGAGAGCTCGGATTGGTTAATTGGGCCTCGTTAGTGAGGGGGAAGAGGAGGAGGAGGTGGAGGAGGTGGAGGAGGTGGAGGGGTTGATGGAGAGATGGACGGCAGATGGATAAAAGAGTGTTTGGGCCAAAAGACAAAGATGGCTCCACTCCATAAACTCTCCTGACTGACGGACAAAAACTACACCTGGACCTGCTGTTTGTTTTCCATTCATCAGAAGTACGAACCACTTCTCAAACTTTTACTGTCCAGACCGGATCTCTCCAGACCGGACCGTTCCACATAGTCCTGATGGATACCAGGAGGTTCTGTTGAGGTATTTTACATGAGTATTAAGAGGCAGTTTACAAACCAGTTTCCACTCTGAACCACTGGGTCCAAACCTGCAGCCTGCAGACCGGAACCAGGGTCACACATCAGGTTCTATCAGGACGCCAGGGAGCGCTGAGTGGATTGTTTTAATGACCTTTAACAACAGGTGTGACTGGTGTGTGAACAGGTGTGAATGGTGTATAAACAGGTGCGTGAACAGGTGTGAATGGTGTATAAACAGGTGTGAATGGTGTGTGAGCAGGTGTGAATGGTGTGTGACTGGTGTATAAACAGGTGTGAATGGTGTGTGACTGGTGTATAAACAGGTGTGAATGGTGTGTGAGAAGGTGTGAATGGTGTGTGACTGTTGTATAAACAGGTGTGAATGGTGTGTGACTGGTGTATAAACAGGTGTGTGAACAGGTGTGAATGGTGTGTGACTGGTGTATAAACAGGTGTGAATGGTGTGTGACTGGTGTATAAACAGGTGTGAATGGTGTGTGAGAAGGTGTGAATGGTGTGTGACTGGTGTATAAACAGGTGTGAATGGTGTGTGACTGGTGTATAAACAGGTGTGTGAACAGGTGTGAATGGTGTGTGACTGGTGTATAAACAGGTGTGAATGGTGTGTGACTGGTGTATAAACAGGTGTGAATGGTGTGTGAGAAGGTGTGAATGGTGTGTGAGAAGGTGTGAATGGTGTGTGACTGGTGTATAAACAGGTGTGTGAACAGGTGTGAATGGTGTGTGACTAGTGTATAAACAGGTGTGTAAACAGGTGTGAATGGTGTGTGACTAGTGTATAAACAGGTGTGTAAACAGGTGTGAATGGTGTGTGAACAGGTGTGTAAACAGGTGTGTAAACAGGTGTGAATGGTGTGTGAACAGGTGTGAAGGTGTGAACAGGTGTGTGAACAGGTGTGTGAATGGTGTGTGAACAGGTGTGAAGGTGTGAACAGGTGTGTGAACAAGTGTGAAGGTGTTTCTCTGTGTGTCCTCAGATCATGTTGAACTCTCTCCATAAGTACGAGCCTCAGCTCCACATCGTGTGCGTCGGCTCTCGTCATCGCCTGGTTTCAAATGTTTCCTTCAAAGAGACTCAGTTCATAGCCGTCACGGCCTATCAGAATGAAGAGGTGCATGCACACACACGCACACACACACACACACACACACACACACGTATGTATATTATGTAATAGTTTGACTGTGTGTTGAGACACTTTGTGATGTTCTGTGTGCAGATCACGGCTCTGAAGATCAAGTACAACCCGTTTGCTAAAGCCTTCCTGGACGCTAAAGAGAGGTTTGATCTTGTTCATGTTCAGTCGGTCCGTTCATCAATACTGTCTCACTTCCTGTCTGTGGCTCTGAGCTCCTTTGGTTCTGCCTGAAGACGTAGATCTTTAAACACCTCACAGGTATTTAGTCACAGGCTGCTTTAATATCCAAACGATTACATTTGTGGAACGTAACTAAGTAAATTTACTCAAGCACAGTACCTGAGTGACCAGTTAAGGATCTGGGTACTTCCTGTATTTGTATCAGTCTTTGAGTGAACGAGAGCAGTGTGTCGAGCAGTCAGGTGTCACTTAGCGCCTAGCATTTCTCACCAGGACACCAGAGGAAGTTAGCATTAGCAGGTGATTAGAGAGTTATTATCAGCTGTCGGAGCTTCAGCACCTCACTCGCTTGGAGCGATGGTGTCAAGTGAGAGAGATACAGAAACCACACACACACACACACACACACACACACACACACACACACACACACAGGTCTTGTCCTGATGCGGCTTGATTTATCCTCCTCAGGAACCCGGGCGGACGGAGTTTACCAGAGTCGTTGGAGAGTCGAGCCGGGATTCAACCCTGTGAGTCAGAACGCTTCATCACGTCTGATTTCATGTTCAGAAAACATCTACGTTTTATCTTCATGACACAATTCTACACAACGTTAGTGTTGTGTAAAATATCTGTTGTTGTTGTTGTTGCTATTTAACTTAGTTTAGTGTTTATAAACATTATTTTTATGTGTGTGTTTTTATATATTGTGTGTTCATTGTGTGTAGCAGTCAAACCTTAAACATCCTTTAATTAATTAATATAATTACAATATTTATATTGAACAAAATGTTGAATTATTCTTCATAATTGTTTTAATATGTTCTTGTCAGATTTTAAATGTTTTTAAGATGAAACTTCTGTGTCTGTCAGAATTACAGTTTATCTATTGAAAACATATATTGGTTGTAAAGCAGCTGTTTCATGTTTAATATTGTTAACATGTTTATTTTAACAGTTTGATTTGGAGCCACTTTAATATTAAAGTATCAACATGTCGTCACATCTTCACGTCCCGTGAGCAGAACAATAAATCAAACTCTGAAATGTTTCGGTCTTTACCTCAAAACCCCAAACGGCTGTCAGCTCTGAAAGCTCCACATAATCAATCAGATCAATATTAGATCCATGTATGTATTGTTCTGTGTGTGTGTGTGTGTGTGTGAGAAAGGTTGGTCGCTGTGCTCGGCAGGAGGAGGCGGAGCTTTTCCTTACGGCAGCAGCCTCCCGCTGACATCACATCATCACCACGGTTACAAACACCACGGTTACCCGGGGCGACACACACCTTACCCCACCGCCTACCTGCCACACCGCTCACACTCCTCAGGTGACTCTGTGTGTGTGTGTGTGTGTGTGTGTGTGTGTGTGTGTCTCAGATATAATGGAAATATATATGAAATATAAAGAATGAGGATGTTTTCCAAAAAGAAAATACAAGTACAGATACACACACACACACACACACACATATGTATATGTATACATCCTGTGTACAATATAAATACAACTTTTACTTTCATTTATATACTAACTTTAATTAACTGTATGTATAGTATTGTAAACATTTGTATGTAAATATGAATAATATACATTTATATACAAATATATTAATCTACATTTGTGTGTGTGTGTGTGTGTGTGTGTCAGTGTGTCTGTCTGAAGGAGTCCAGGTGTTGTCAGACGGATGGAGCAGCTCCTCTCCTCGTCCCGCCTCCTCCTCCTCCTCGCTGTCCTCCTCCACCTCCCTCCCCCTGGCGAGCGGCGCTCCTTCCTCACAGCCTCCTCCTCACAACTCCAGGTGAAGCCCCGCCCACGGCCTTATATGGTTTCCCTCAGCTGCTGTGAAACACACAGTGTGTGAATTTGATCTGTGTGTGTGTGTGTGTGTGTGTGTGTGTTCAGTCAGTATCCCTGTCTTTGGACGGTTGGATGCAGCGAGCTAAGCCCCTCCCATTCCCCATGCACCGCTCTCCACGGACCAATCAGCAGCGAGGGCCTCATGCAGCCACCCAGTAACGGCCGAGTGGGCGGAACTGGATGGCATCCTGGCCCCACCCACAACTTCTGAGGAGGCATTTGATTGGTTGTTGTTGGATTTCCAGGTGGAATGTGCTGGTGATTGGTGGAAACGTCCAGCGGGCGCTGCTAGCTGCTAGCTGCTAGCTGCTCCTGTTGGCTTGTTAAGATGAACTTTAAATAATTCTCATGATTTAAGTTTCAGATTTGAACTGCGACCAACATTTTTCTGCTCTGATGACGTCATCCCTCTGTAGAGACTCCCTGCTGTGCGTGCTGGTTGTTGTTGTTGTGACGGCGCCCTCTGCTGTTGAGTCATCCTGCGCTGATGTTCCAGTCGTCTGTACTCCAACATGTATATATGTGTACAGTCCGTCAGCACAGAGCAGGATGTCTGATCAATAATGTGATTATTTCAGCTGCATGTTGCTTCTGTGTCGTTGTTGTTTCTGGACTTCTGATTGTTGCTGAACAGCAGAAACAAAATGTTTAACTAAAGTAAAACAAGCTACACAATAAACTGAGTTCTTCAGTTTGATGTCTCTGTTGGCTGGAGGACTGAGTTCTTCTTCTGCTCCTTGTTGTTGGGTGAGACAGAAAGTGAGACAGGTTACTGTCATTCTTCTCTGTGTCAATAAAGGTTTGAATGAAAGTTTACTTGTAATATTTTACTTTTTTATATTTATTCATTTGGTTTTAACCCCAAAGGTGCGCTTTGAATAAAACACATCCTTCTCCCGAGTGTTACGATGCAACAGGAAATGTCACCAAACGAAAAGTGATTCATGAAAAAAATTAAAATGTCGAAATTTGCCTTATTTAGGTCAAAACGATGATAAACAGTCTTTAATGAGAAATAAATGACATGTTGTGTATGTAAACTGTGTATTGATGTGAATATCTGTATATTTTTCCGTATGTATGAATAAAGACAACAGTTAATAAATGAGGGAACTTTTAATTTCAGACATGATTTTGACATAAAAAGTTTGTTGTTTTATTGAACTTTAACTTCTGTGTAGGACTTTAAGTCAAATCACTTCAGTAATATGTTCTCCTAACAGTTTGGCTTAACTTTTTTAATACTGAGCATATTTATTATAAAATAAATGTGTCATCTATTCCCCATTTTACAGCTTTTTAACATCCAATTTTCATATTGTTTTTATTATTATTTATTTATTTGTATTTCAAGTCTGCATGAAACAAAATGCTGATTATTATTTTATTGACTTAATAGTCAAACTATAAATATTTAAATGTAGATATATAATGTGTGATTAATTATGGACTCATTAATTATATAGGTTGTTTTCTTAAACTCTAAAACTCACTGGTTTGTAATCTATCCAGACTTTTATTTTGATATCTGTGAGCTCTTATTCTGAATTAGCACCGGAAGCCGACCTTGCTAACCCGGATGTGGTGCATCACCGCTAACAGTCCGGGTTAACATTGAACGATTTGCCTCCGGACGGTCTTATTCTGGATTAAAGATTTATTTGACAGGTACGTTGTTGTTTGATTTCGTTTGATTTCGTTTGGAGACTTTTAGTTTTTCGGTTTGACGTCTGAAAACAGCGATTTAACTTCCGGTTTTCTCCTAAAGATGAAGAAGCAACGATCAGTTAGCATGCTAGCATTAGCTGTCGGTGGGTTAAGTTTGAGGGACGGGAGGATAAAAATGAATTAATCCGCTTTTAATTAAAAACTGTCCCATCAGCAGCAGTTTTAATAATCGGGTGACTTTTAAATATATTATTGAATGCAGAATATTATCGTGATTCATGTGTAATGTGACGAAATTCTGCAGCCTGGATATTAAAAAACTGTCAGTGAAATATAACGAATATATAATGTATAATAATATAATTGAAATATAATACATGACAGAAAGATGTTTATTTGCTTTATTTCACATTTAAACTGTTTCCTTTTTCTCAAATACACACGTCCTGTGAGACTCTTCAGAAAAAAAAGAACAAACGGATCAGACATGTTTTTAATAACTGACACAAAATGGCGTCATTGTGTCTGTTTTGCAACAGCTGCAGGACATTTCAAAGACGCAGCTTGAAATGAGTCGAACTTTAAAACTCTAAAGCCTTTAGAGTTCAGCTGTAGAAGGTCGTGAATCTGACCGAAGTGTCAACATCTGATGTGAACCGAGAAAAGTTCTGAATTGTGGGCGAGGAGGCGTGAAGCGACCCGAACAACATGTAGAACCAGGACACTCTGGTGTGACAGCAGGACAGGAAGTATAAACGGATCTGGTTCTGTTCTCAGGTTGAAGTTCTGCAGCAGCAGCAGGACGTCATGGCCCACATCACCATCAACCAGTACCTGCAGCAGGTAACTCTAACACACCGCTCCATGCTGGTGTTGTTCCACCTTCTGACCTGCAGGGGGCGCCACAGTGCCGTACTTACTCTTCCTCGTTGGTGTTTTACTCCCACAGGTTTACGAGGCCATCGATAACCACGAGGGTTCGTTCTGCGCTGAGCTGCTCTCCTTTAAACACCCACACGTCGCCAACCCCCGGCTCCAGGTGAGGCCCCGCCCACTCAGGTGGACGCTCACAACGTTGCAAGGATACTGACTCACCTGTGTGTATGTGTGTGTGTGTGTGTGTGTGTGTGCGTGCGTGCGTGTGTGTGTGTTTCAGCTGGCCAGTCCAGAGGAGAAATGTCAGCAGCTTCTGGAGCCGCCGTACGATGAGATGGTGGCAGCTCATCTCAGGTAAGACCGCCAGATCAATTAGTGATTTATTGGTGAACTGTTCCTTTAAACTGCAGGTAACCATAGTAACAACCCTGCGGGTACGTGTGTTACAGGTGTACGTACGCAGTGGCCAATCACGACTTTGTTGAAGCCTACAAGTTCCAGACGCTCGCCGTCCAATATCCTTCATCACACACACACACACACACACGACGCAGCTTTAATCAATAATCGATCAGTGTCTTTCTTTAACCTCTAACGTCCTTCCTGAGAGCCTTCCAGTCCCACAAAGAGGAGAACTGGTGAGTGCACACACACACACACACACACACACACACACACACACACACGTGCATTAGCTTAGCTTAGCACAAACACTGGAAGTGAAGGGAAACTGTTAGCTGCAGTGATCACTACATGCGTCAGCTCGGCCTCACAGCGCCGTCTCCTAACTTCACACCACACACTCCTTCTCTCTGCAGAAAATGTAACTAAGTACTTTGACTGTTTCAGGGCTCTGCCTGTGATGTTTGCTGTCACTCTGGATCTCAGGATATTCGCCAACAATGTAAGAAACAGGAGAGACTGATCCACTGCTGATCATACTGAACCATGATGATGATGATGATGATGACGAGCTGTGTGTGTGTGTGCAGGCAGAGCAGCAGTTGCAGAAGAAGAGTAAAGGTCAGCCGGGGGAGATGTTGGAGAAAGCAGCAGAGCAGCTGATGAGCTGCTTCAGAGTGTGTGCCAGCGACAAGTCAGTACATACACACACACACACGGACACACACTTTCCCATGATTCCTTGTGTTTACAATATGTGTAAATCTCATCCCGATGTTTCCTCGTCAGTCGCGCGGGGATCGAGGACTCGAAGAAGTGGGGGATGATGTTTCTGAGCAACCAGCTCTTCAAGATCTACTTCAAGGTCTGACACACTGAGCGAGAGTCTGAGCGACACACGGCATCGCTGCCGTCATCCGTTACTGATTGTTTTCTTTTGTGATGCTCAGATCAATAAGCTGCACCTGTGTAAGCCTCTGATCAGAGCCATCGACAGCTCCAACCTGAAGAACGACTACAGTCCGGCTCAGAAAGTCACCTACAAATACTACGTGGGCCGCAAAGCCATGTTTGACAGCGACTTCAAACCAGGTACCACTCACCTGTCCTGTCGCTGCAGCAGCAGCACAGCCTGCTTCTGCTCGGTTCACTGAAAGTCACAGAGACGTGGTGTAAATAACCTTTAGCTGACTGTAACCACAAGACATTTCTCTTAAAGAGACGACTGTTGAACGTAACTCGACCTGATAAAAGAGTTCGACACAGGAAAGTCACTCCAGACACGTGAAAAGTCGCTGATATACTGTCTAAGAGTTTATTGTGCATTTATACTGTATCTTTATACCTCTCTTTTTTCTACTTGTAAGCTGCTGGAAATTCAATTTCCTTGCGGTAGTCATCCCAAAAGTATCAATAAAGAAAAGTCTAAGTCTGTCTGGGGGGGGGGAAGTGATGTAGAAATAATTAAATTAAGTTGAAGTGGAATAGTTGAGTTTCACAGAAACAAACAACAAAACGTCGTCTCTGATTGTGTCTCTGCAGCGGAGGAGTTTCTGTCTTACGCCTTCCACCACTGTCATCGCTCCAGTCAGAAGAACAAGAGGATGATTCTCATCTACCTGCTGCCCGTCAAGATGCTGCTGGTGACAGACTCCTCACGTTCAGACCAGTTGCTTCAGACCAGTGTAGCTCCCAGTGCTCCCAGTGTGACGCAGCTTGTTGTCGTTGTTGTTGTTTCAGGGCCACATGCCGACTCACCAGCTCCTGAGGAAGTACGACCTCATGCAGTTTGCCGACGTCACTAAAGCTGTGAGGTGAGTGGAGGGGTGGAGGAGGTAACACAGGAAGTGACATCATGCTGCCAGGTGATCTCACAGGTGTTTGTGCGTGTGTCAGTGAAGGGAACCTGCTGCTGCTGAACGAGGCCTTGTCCAAACACGAGACCTTCTTCATCCGCTGTGGCATCTTCCTCATCCTGGAGAAGCTCAAGATCATCACCTACAGGAACCTCTTCAAGAAAGTGTGAGTTTGGCTGCACCTGTAGTTTCATTGCGACATGTTGTCACGGCGACGGCGTGATGACCTCAGCTGCCTCGTCTCTGCAGGTATCTGCTGCTGAGGACGCACCAGCTGCCTCTGGACGCCTTCCTGGTGGCTCTGAGGATGATGCAGCTGGAGGATGTCGATATCGACGAGGTGCAGTGTATCCTCGCCAACCTCATCTACATGGTGAGCATACACACACACACACACACACACACCTGTCTTTGTACGCAGACCAACACTGAGCTCTTTTTTGTGGTTTCTGTCTCTCAGGGTCACATCAAAGGTTACATCTCCCACCAGCACCAGAAGCTCGTGGTCAGTAAACAGAACCCGTTCCCTCCTCTCTCCGCCATCTCCTAGACTATTTTACCCACAATCCCCTCTGGCTGTGATGCTCCAAAGGAGACCTTTTCTTTTTCATTCAATTCATATTTTTTTATTTTGTACTCTAAAAATGTTGTTGAATAAAACAGATGCTGGTTTGTACAGCGAGTATCAGATTGATTATTGAACCAGTCTGTGTTCATTGGAGGCTTTGCACAGTGCATTGTGGGTACTGGAGTCTGTTTTCACAGATGACATGACGAGTTTAAATGTGCACTGTTTAAATACAAACTGCTGACAATGAACAGGAGCGATGGATGTTCGTGCATCTGAATCAAAAGTACATGATTAAAACTCTCAACAAACAGTTCAGACACTCAATTGTAAAATAGGATTTCACTGTAAAACGTGTTTATGTCGCAATAACAGGCTGGTTAAATCGCTTCCTGCCTCCTGACATTGCATGCTATGATATCGATTGTTGTCAATCAAGGAGAACGAAAACTGATATTTGAACCAGAAACAATACAAATCTTGGTGTCAAAATATGAAAAACCAGCAGAGGAATATAACTCAGTTTTGTACTTAAGTTTAAGCTGGTTTTGGAAATGCTTTTTGAAATGTGTTTTTTTTAAATCTAGTAGTTTTTCCTGAAAATGACGTTGTGTTTTTACAATAGTCAAGTTTTCTGTATCTTCAGGAACAGTACATTTTACTTCAGTAGTTCCATTTCCTGCTTCTCTACATTTCCTCTCCACCACGTTTATTTGATACATTTAGTTACTTTGCTCATTCAGATTATTCAGCGTGGACTCATGTTGTCATTAGTCTGTGTAGTTTTTGTGAGTAGCAGAGGAATCACAAACAACAGATCGACAGACTCATCTGGTGGGAAGTGAGTCGGCTCTGAACCGAAGAGGAATTCATCAGGATTTGGAAAATATTTTCTAGTTTAGGAGCTAAAACACATGAAACCACCATTTTGGTCCATTGAATACATTTTGTAGAGAACAGGACGTTTAATGACAAAAGCAGTTTCAAAGATGGAGCCGTCAGGCGAGTCGCTAACGATTCTCAGGATACTGAAGAACTTGAGTCGTCATGTGATCCTCGGCGGCCTCCAGCCTCGGTTTGATCCAGCTCAGGTAGCGGGAAAGTTTGATGAACACCAGGCCGCCACCTTCACAGTCAGCGGTTGATGAGATGAACAGCCCAGTCAGAAACGCTGTCCCTTGCTCCACTGAGGCAACAGGCGTCCCCTGCAACAGACCACCACATTTCCCACCGCTGACTTCTGACCTCGCACTGCCATGACCCTTTGAACTTGCACTGTTTTCTGCTCCATTTTGTCTTTTTTGGCTTTGGTTCTGGTTCACTGTTTGTTCATTCAGCTTCTCCTGGGTTCCATTTCGATTCTCTAAAGGTTGATTTGGGCTCCCTTGGGTGCCATTTTGGTTCCCTGAAGGTCCATTCAGGCTTCTCTTGAATCTATTTTGGTTCCCTAAAGCCCCATTCTGCCTCCTCATGCAGAACATTTTGTTGCTGAGTGGATGTGAGACGTTCAGCTGACTGCGACACTCGTCCAGTGTCATGTAGACCAGTTTCTGGGTCCGACGGACCCCCCGTCTCCCTGAGATACCTGCTCTCCCAGAATGCATCAGGATGTTTTCGCTGAAGTCCTTAGTGGGCAGGCAGAGGTGGATGAGAGCGGGGTTAAAGTGCAGGGGGCGGGCTAGCTCCAGGAGGGCAAGGTTGTTGTCGTGCCGATCAGGTTGGAAACGGTGGTGGACGTACAGGGCCCGGACAGGGACGGGCATCGACTTGTCACCTGGGAGACAAGAGACGAGACATCAGAACACAATTCAATTCAATTTTAATGTTTAAAAATGACAGCTGAGCGTAATTATTCAGTACCAGCGACCACATAGAAGTTGGAAGGTCGGAGATCAGATCTTGAGTCCAGGAAGAGACAGCGGGCGGCTGTCAGGACAGAGAATCGACCCAGTATCACGCCACCACACAGCTCCACCCCTCTGCTGTTCAGTAGGGACACCTGGAGACCGAAAACAAACCCACAGCAGGAGCTAAGCTGCAATTTATAAAACATGACAGTCTTGTTTTCATCCATAAACTTACTGAACACATGTGTCACTGTTGGGACATTTTACAAAATAAAAAATTGAGGAAATGGTCGACAAATAAACAAATATTGAAAACTCCATCTTACCTGCCAGGGACAGTTTCCATGTCGACACATTGACGCAGTCGTGTTGAAGTGGTCAGGAAGTCTTCCACAGGGAAACTCCACTGAGGACACAAAGACTGTTTGTATAACCAGTTTGAACTTGTTTGGTGAACTTTTGGTAGTTTTATTTTAGGTGCAGTTCAGACCTTCAGGCACACAGCTCCGTCCGTCGGCCTGTAGTTTGAATCCAGACATGCAGGAGCAGGTGAAGGTGAAGTAGGAGACCATGCACAGCTGGTGACAAGCTGTCGGGCCTTCAGTCGGACACTCTGAGTATGATGACACAAAATAATGAGATGAAAGCAAGTGACAAAATCACATTAATCATTCACAAAACTAGTTACATCACAGGACGTAAAATCTCTTAAGACTGAGTGATTATTTACCACGCGCCTACATGGAGGCGGGGCCAATTCAGCAGTGGGTGTGGTCTAACCTAGGATGATTTGTGGCACAGACAATGGCCACCCATTGTTTTCTTTCTCTACCAGTGCTCCTAGTTCACAGACTGGTCCATAGTAGGGGGCGGAGCAGGAGCACTGGAACTCGCCCACTTTGTCTGTGCAGTTGCCTCCATTGAGGCAGGGATTCGGCTTACACTGGTCCCCATCTGATAAGAGGCAGAGAGCTGATAAATTACAGTGATAAGAAAAGGAGCAATTGAAGTAACTGAAGTGAAAGAAGCAGTGTTTTAACATGACAGAATATTCAGGTTGTTTCAGCTGTGAAAACCAAAGACATTTAGAATAATGTAAGCACACAACTCTTTGCAGTTGCTGTGAAAGAAAACTCACCTAAGTAAACCGTCCAGAAGGCCATCTGTAAAGAAACAAATATAACTTTTTTTTATAACTAATTTTGAGTTCAAAGGTAAACTGAGAGGAAGTCAGCCTGTACCCAGACAAATGTTTTCAATTCTCATATCAGATATTGTTAGTGATGGGAGTCTGACCGTCTTGGCATCGTTCTCGAAGTACTCGCGTGCCTCCTCGTAGTTGCACAGCTCCTCGTGACACTCCCGCTCCAGGTTCCCCTGCAGGATCTCTTCCACTAAGAACTGGTTGGCCCGTTTGGACCTCAGGAACACATTGTGGGTCTGTGGAGCCTGGAAAACTGCAAGTACAATAGAAGCACTGCGATGACATGGGAAACACTACGGTGAGATGGGAAACACTGCGATGACATGGGAAACACTGCGAGGACATGGGAAACACTGCGATGACATGGGAAACACAGGGAGGACATGGGAAACACTGCGAGGACAAGGTAAACACTGCCAGGACATGGGAAACACTGCGAGGACAAGGGAAACACTGCCAGGACATGGGAAACACTGCAAGGACAAGGTAAACACTGCGAGGACAAGGTAAACACTGCGAGGACATTGGAAACACTGCGATGACATGGGAAACACTGCAATGACATGGGAAACACTGCGAGGACATGGAAAACACTGCGATGACATGGGAAACACTGGGAGGACATGGGAAACACTGCGAGGACAAGGTAAACACTGCCAGGACATGGGAAACACTGCGAGGACAAGGGAAACACTGCAAGGACATGGGAAACACTGCGAGGACAAGGTAAACACTGCGAGGACAAGGTAAACACTGCGAGGACAAGGTAAACACTGCAAGGACATGGGAAACACTGCGAGGGCAAGGGAAACACTGCGAGGACAAGGTAAACACTGCAAGGACATGGGAAACACTGCGAGGGCAAGGTAAACACTGCGAGGACAAGGGAAACACTGCAAGGACAAGGTAAAAACTGCGAGGACATGGGAAACACTCTGAGGACATGGGAAACACTGTGAGGACAAGGGAAACACTGCGAGGACAAGGGAAACACTGCGAGGACAAGGGAAACACTGCGAGGACACTGGAAACACTGAGGACATGGGAAACACTGCAAGGACATTGGAAACACTCTGAGGACATGGGAAACACTGCGAGGACAAGGGAAACACTGCGAGGACAAGGGAAACACTGCGAGGACAAGGGAAACACTGCGAGGACATTGGAAACACTCTGAGGACATGGGAAACACTGCAAGGACATGGGAAACACTGCAAGGACATTGGACACACTCTGAGGACAAGGGAAACACTGCAAGGACAAGGTAAACACTGCGAGGACATGGGAAACACTGTGAGGACAAGGGAAACACTGCGAGGACATTGGAAACACTCTGAGGACATGGGAAACACTGCGAGGACAAGGGAAACACTGCAAGGACTTGGGAAACACTGCGAGGACATGGGAAACACTGCGAGGACAAGGGAAATACTGTGAGGACAAATGTTAAGTCAAACTGTGTTGTTATGATCATACTACCTCTGCAATCCAATTCTTCACTATATATAATATATATCGCTGTGATGACAAATAAATAAGAAATCAGAAACTGATAACAGTTTTAATTAAACAACACTGAGTCGTGTTTCTGTATCAATTATAACTCATAATATACTCACTTGAGATTCAGACAGTCATTATTGTAATTTACTACATCATAATTATTTGTGACATATTGTCATAATTGTCAAAACTTTTCCCACAAAACAAACAAAATGTTATTTTACAAAATGGTAACTACTGCCGTCTGCCAAGAGAGACACAGAAGTATCGGCTGCTGTAACACAGAACAACCAGCTTCTTTCCTCAACTCATCCCCCACACTCCATTTTTATGTTTTATTATTTATCATATGTTTCTTTGTGAGTAATACCAGGAGACTGTAACTGTAATTTCACTGTACAAGCTGGGTTGTATGATAACGAGTTAAACTGAATCATGAATCTTTTAACTATATCAGTGTAGACCAAACATAATGATTGTTTATTGGAATACAGTCCTTATTACGACAAACTGTGTGTAATACCATGAGACTTCTGCATCAGAAAGACATGTTCTTTTTGGCACAAATAGACCACCATACATTTTCAGTTGAATTTAAACATCAAAAGGTTAGACTTCTTATGTCAGCTGTTAACTGTTTCCTGCCTCATATATCAGTGAAGATTTGCTCAAAATAAGATTTCATCAATAAAAATCAGACGATAAATAACCTGTAACTGAGCCCAAACATTGCTAATAGTCAGAGGTCAGAAGTCTTACCTTGTCCTTGGATGAGGACCTGAAGGTAGCAGCCAAGAAGTAAAAGAGACAGAACAGGCGCTCGACAACAAGCTGACATGATGCTGACCGCCATGACACTGACTCCACTCTGAACACTCACACACACACACACACACACACACACAAATACACACTGATGAGTCACGGCCGATTCATTAAACCCCACAAACATGATGTTTATTTAAGTCTTGAGTCTTTTTACAGCAATTATGAAAATCTAAAATGTCTCATTGTTTGAAAAGTTTCAACAAAACCCCAATAAAAATTGTATCAAACATCAAATTGAGACGTCAGTTAGCTTACAAGCTAAGTTGTGCTACGAATATACTTGTTTTACAAAAAACTGTCTTTGAAAGTCTTCTAGAGTCTGATTTTCACCTGCACGGCTCAATTCTGCTCATATAGAGTGTTAAAAGTGTGGAGCTCTCGGTAAACGTTGTGGTCCTGCATTGGACTCTGGCCTGTCCTCAACCCACACAAACAAGCAGCAGCTGTGACCTCTAGAACTTCAATATTCAGTAGGTTTGTTTATTTGAGGTAAATAACGAGCAGTTTCATCATAATTCAAGATTATTCGGGGCTGTTTCCTGATCCCAATCAAATCATGGACAGAACATGGAGAAAATGAAAGATGACTGCTTTTTTTAAGTTTTATTTTCTGCTCCCACAATCCCATAATTAATCTTGGGAGCAGTAACTGAGTAGTTCTTAACAGGGCTAATACTCTGCAGCTATGCTAGCAGCTCTGTAATGCTGAGCTAAATGTTAACATTGGAATTCTAACATGCTCACAGAGATGATGCTAACATCCTTATGTTTAGCAGTTATAATGTTTACCAGTTCCACCATCTTATTTCAGCATGTTAGCATGCCAACATTAGCAAATAAGCAGTAAACACAGTCAATCTGAGGCTGAGGCAGTCGATTACAGGGTCACAAACCTACAGCCACGCTATACTAGCATGGCTAGCATGGTACTGGGAAAGCTACTGCGAAGTTGTATCCATATACAGAAAACACCAAGTTTGATAAAATAATCCTGATCTAAGATCGAATCACAACCTTTCTCCTGGAATTCATTAGTGAACATCGTCCAATCAGAGGACTTCTTCCAATGTCTTGTTATGTAATTTCATGAGTGTATATAATAAAAAAAATATACATTTTAGGAGCTCAATGTGATGTGTTCAACGTACTTTTTCAGGTCTGAACAAAATCCAAAGATATTCAGTGTTCAGCTGGAATATGTGATTAAAAAATTACCCTCGACATATCAATAACTGATTGTTCAGCTCTGATATACTTGGACTTCTAAGACTTAACCTCATAAATGAATTAGAATTGGGTATAAAACTACAATTTTAATTGTTAACATTCAAAAAATACATTTCTTTCTTATACATATATGAACCTCTACTAAAAATATCTTCCGCTGTGATGAAGGTATAAAATCTGATCAGTTATAAGTACTCACCTTTTAAATTGTAAAAATGCCACAACAATGTAAAATTGGATTCAAAGTTTGATCCAACTCCTCAGATACACACTTCAATTCACATGCATTGGAAAATTGCACATAAAATGTAGAATATTTGAATCGCACAATAAGCAAATGTAGCAGACTTGTATTTCTTTTATTTGCATCAAATTCTGCTCAAAAAGCTAAAAACAAAAGAACAGAGCATGTCAGCAGATTATTCTTTTTCAGCTTCCTCCTCCAGATGTTTGAATCAAACTGAAAGCAAATTGTTAAATCAAGCTTAGATATATGAAGTCATTTTAAATTAACATTGCAGGTTAACGACAGTTTTGCACTTCACATTTGAGACTTTTGCACTAAAAGATCACCAAACAGAAGAAAGACTAGCGTGAGAGCAGCGAGCAGCGAGCAGCTCAAGAGGCCAAAACAGAGCTTAAAGACTTTTATCAGTTCAACACAAACGTGACTCAAATGCAGGATGTGATGGCATGTTGATGTTTGCTAACACGATAGCCACTACTACGTTAGTAGCTGATAGAAGTTGTGTTTATAGTTTGTTCTGTTGCCTCCAAGTGGACCAAATACTTTAATACTGCAGTTTAACCAAACAGAAAATATTCAGGACCTAGAATTGAACCCTGAGGAACTCCACAAGTCACTTTCTATAGGTTGTGATGCAGCTGTTTGCTAACATGTTAAAATTACTAAAATTACTTTAGCTTGTTTTGCTGCTCCCAAGTGGACTAACAGTGAATTAATGCAGCATTAAGATTTTTTATATTGTCTTGTGGTAAATATTGTGATATGTGCCTGTTCAGGAGTCATAAACATTATTTAGATTTTGATTACATGTGAGGCACAAAGTGAGGCTGAACGATTACAGAACCAATCTGTTGATTGGGCCGTGGTGCCTCTTCTTCCTGTCGCTCCTCTCTTTGGGCATCAGCTTCTTGATGCCTTCACGGATCCAGTGGATGTACTTGGACACCTGGGTGTAGATGCCATATTTGCCTTTGCGTGCACAGCCTTCGCCCCAGCTTACAATGCCGGTGATAAAATAGGTGCCTCGGTAGTGCGTGACGTGCGGTCCGCCGCTGTCGCCTTGGCAGGCGTCTTTGGCTGTTTCGTCGTAGCCAGCACAGAACATGCGGTGAGAGATGCGCAGTTGGGTGGATTCAATGCAGGTTGCCCGATCCACGTAGGGGACGGTGAGGCGCTGCAAGATGGTGGACGGTTGCCGACCCTCAGCAATACGGCCGAAACCACTGACCATGCCGTCTGGCTGCCGCATTAGAACCTGCAAGAGGACGTCACAGATTTCCCCAGTAGAGTGTCGACTGTTTTAATGAGAAGATTGATTCCACTCTCATGTTTGTATGTAAATATGAGAAGCCTGAAACATTAGCCAAGCATGAAATCTGGAAACTAGCAAACAGCTAGCTTGTCTTTGTCCAATGGGAAAATAATCATCCACCAGCACCCCTAAACTTCACTCTTTTAGTTCCAGTCTGTAGGATTTAGAAGGCTCTACTGGCAGAAACTTCATATAAGATTCAAAATTATGTTTGTAAGTGTTAACGGTAAAACAGAGGACCGACAATCGTCAGCAGTTTGTCAAAGAAAATGTGTGCGATTAATCAGAAATGTAAGATAGTATTTCTTGGGACAGAGCCAGGCGAACAGTTTCCAAAGTTTCTATTCTTTATGCTAAGCTAGACTAACCAGCTGTGGCTTAATGTTTCCGATACGTACATGAGAGTGGAATCCAAAATGTAAAAGGGGTTCATTGAGTTTATGAAAACATGTCTGAAGCTGTGAAAGTGACAAGTTTAAAGCTTCACCTTTTCAGCGAAGTCTGGCTCAGGTATGCAGGCCGGCAGGATGTACCTGCTGAACTTGATGGGCGTGGCCAACTTGATGAGTGCGATGTCATTGTGGTAGGTTTTAGGCTTGTAATTATTGTGGGTGATTATAGTTTCCACATTGTGAGTGGCTTCATTACCGTGATCCACCAACACGTCGAACTCACCTGAAGGCACAGAAACAAGAGTCCAGGTGTAAAACAATCTGAAACTACCAGTTGATCCACATCTTATCATCATGAAAACTCTCATTAAATATCTGTAATCTTGTAAAAAGTATGTACATTCAATCGTTGATCAGTACAGATCAATACAGGAGGGTTGATAAAGGTCAGAGGCACGAATCAACAGACACTGTGCAGACACTGTGTTGAGGCGGCATGTGAGCATAACAAATACCATTTGTACCCAAACAATAAGTTGATACTGTATACTACTGCTGTAATATGTTTTGTCAAAGGTCATAACAAAATAAGTTGAAAATAAAAAAAAAAAAAGAGAAAAGAAAATGTAAAATGCAAAAGACAAGAAAAGATCAGGATGAAGATTTTATCCTGTGGGTAATGGGGGCGGGACTTGATAAGCTTTGGCTTCTCCCGCTTTTCCCTTTCGGCCATGTGTATTGTATTATTTGAACAATGATGAAATGTGATGTTTATGAATTGACATGCCCGAAATAAACAACATAAATAAATAAACAACATAAATAAATAAATAAATAAATATATATGTTAACACATGATCCGTTGAGTGACTCAGCTGATGCTGATTGGTTAGTAGGAATTACCGAGCTTGATGTAGATGTAGCGTGATTGGTTCATGCAGTGGGCGGCGGTCAGGATGACGTATTCGTTGAGGATGGTTCCTCCACAGAACCCTCGGTCCTCTTCATTCAGGAGGAGAGCCTGAAGACGACGAGAAGAGACAGGGAAGGAAAATATTAAACAAACTCTGCAATTATGGACTTAAGGCGTCCACAGGAAGATACATACTGACTTCTGGACAGGAACTGATTCATCGGCGTCCACATAGAGAATATAATAAACACCACAGAGTGTCAACAGAGGAATGGACCTCAAAGAGTCTTGACCTGGTTGTTTCTTTCCTCTTTAGTTGTGTTCTTTATTCTGAGAAACAAAGCGTCTCTACCTGCCATGGACATTCTCCCGGTGGACAGTCCTCTCCGCCGACGATGCGGGTCATGCTGGCCATTTGAGCAGTGATTATTTGTTCCAGGACCAGGTTCACTGGTAAGATTTTGCCGGTGGCGCTGCTGTTGTCCATCGCGTAATCCTGATCGGTGGAGTTGATGTTGTGGTCTGTCTCATTCAAATCCATATCGTTTGCCACCATCGTGTTGTTTCGCTCGTACCTGAAAACAGTCCGGGTGTTTCCAGTGACGATGGCGCCACATTTGAAGGTTGCTGCAAGAGTTCATGTAAGGTTAAGTGGTCAGTTAATCACCCTAAGAATCAGCCTGAGTCTGAAACATGTGGACTTGTGAGTCCCTCTCACCGTTGGAGTTGCAGGATTTGTCATCTGACGCCAGGAAATATCCGTCAGCGCAGGAGCACTCAACCCTTCCCTGCACCACTTTGCAAAAGTGGTCGCAACCACCGTTCCTGTTCTCACAAAGCTCGGGAACAACTGCAAAGACACAGGAAGCACTGTGAACAACAAGATTCTGCACACCTGGAGTACATTACCTCAGTGTTTTTAAAATTCAACATGTTATTTGTTTCAAATTGAGGTTTTTTTTTCAGCTAAATGTAGAGCAGCAGCTCCTCCCTGAAGGTACAAAATTTAACCTGAAAACACAAAAAGTACTTAAATTATCAACTTAATGTTTTGACGTTGTGACATCTATGTTAGCATGCTAACCAGCTAGCCACAGCCCACCCAGCTCCAAAGGTCTTGTGCCAGTGGTGTAAACACCAACTCTACCCTGATCTCTGAGCTCCCAGTCTGGACCGCAAGCTGTACGGCTAACAAACAAACCAACTAATGGCAGCTACAGTTAGCAGCTGTTAGCGGTGACTCTATTGATGTGCTGCGCTCTATTTGTTTGAAGTATGAACACAAAAAAGTGGCCAGTCTTTGTGGTTCTGTACCGATTTCACAGTTGTAGCCCTGGTACCCGACCTGGCAGTAGCAGTCATAGCTACCAATTCCATCTTTGCAAACTCCGTTGTGTACGCAGGGCATCGACTCGCATGCGTCGCCATCTACAGGATTCAAGAAGAGGAGTCTGATGAGGCAGAAGTCAGTCTGACATCACTTTAAATCAACACTTAACACCTCGTTGGCTGTTGCAGGCCACAGGGCAGGCATAGAAGCTCCGAACTGGACTAACGAGGTGTCAATCAATAGTTTGAAGGCCAGAGGTCATCTTAGGTGAATCTGTGGTGATGTTTAATGGTATTTACTTTCAATGGTGAAGTTGTTGACAGTTAAAAGCATGATAAACGTCCAGGATTGTAGTTTTTAATTGATGAATGCTGTGAAGGATCCAGTGGACATTTTGGAATAAGGGAAGACAGAATTTGTTGGCAAAACCTGTTTGTTTGTTTGTTTGTTTCTTGTTGCTGGGGCTTATCAACCCAAACTATCTACATTTACTTGAAGCACATTTTAAAAACCAGAAGCAGTTGTCTTACCAACGTATTTGGCCCAGAATTCATTCTGCGGGGAAAAAACAAAACAATCAGAGAGTGAAATACTTCAAGAGTTCAAATGTAATCAGTAAATGTCCGTGAACACCGGTTGGTCCAGGTTAATGTCTGAGTGTTTGGATCTGAAACCTGAACCTGGAGATTTAAAATCATCTTGTTTGCAATCAGGTCACAAAGAAGAAATAGCTCCGATGCTAACTGTCCCTAAAATACCCTGTTGTCACATTTCTATCTCAATGTAGATCCGTCAACACTGAGGTTGTTGAAGGGGGATTTTTAAATGGAGCTAAGCTAGCCCGTGCTACATGAGCATGAGTTATGCTAAGCTAGCTTGGATTGTGTTCAGTGTTTCTGTGTGTAGCAGGTTCGTACAGTTCTCTCTTTGTTTTCAAAGATCTCTCGGGCCTCCTCCCAGTCACAGCGCTCCTCCCGACACTCCCTCTCCATGTTGCCTTGTTTCATCTCCTCCCAAAAGCTGTTAGCTCGTCTCCGTCGGGTCAGAACCTGACTGGCTTCCCTGCCGTCCAGGAAGACTGAGAGGGAACAGAAAGTGTTGGACAACCAGTAACACGTTCAAAATCACTGAAAAGATCACTCAGGTGAAAGTGAGAGTCACATGCTAACATGCTAAACTAAGTTGGTGAAAACATTATTCTGTTAATGTTAGCATGCTGATGTTAGCATTTAGCTCAGAGAAGCGCTGTGTTAAGCTGATGTCGGCATAATCGTAATAATGAGTTTTCAACTGGGATAGCTGATATGAGGAGATGCTAACACTTTTAGCCTAGCATTTATAGTGACATTTTTTCAAATCGATCTGTGATCTCGGAGCTTCTGGAGACCAAACAGAACATAAACAGGACCGAGAGTAGAACCCTGAGGAACCATTAGAGGAACCATTATGTCATGAGCCCAGCTGGTGGTCTGTTCGTCCAATGAGACTTCAGAATGGTTTCAAGGAGAGAGCCGACAGTCAGACAACACGCCAAACACACACAACCAGACGAGGTCAAGGGTCAATCAACACATACACACACACACTCTTCCCTCCATGTTCCTCCTCAGAGTTCATGTTGGTGAACGTACCTGCGTGAACGGCAGCCAGGTGGAGCAGCAGGAGGCCGAGGGACAGGCGGTGAAGCCACGACATGACCCCTGGAGGCTGATGATGATGGTGGTGATGAAGGTGATGAAGATGTGGCGGTGGTGAGCTCGGTGGAGGAACCTCAGAGTGCTGAGAGACGTAATGGAGTCTGAGCCTGGAGAGAGAGCAGGAGGGGCGGTCGAGAGGCCAATGACCTGTATGAAGAGAGAGAGAGGGAGGGAGGGCGCTGTCTGAGGGGGCGGGGCCTAGGATTCACACTTCCTGTTGAGCTGAAGATATAAAGACTGTCACCATGGTAACGACGCGTGTCAACTACAAGTCCCAGAGTGCACTGCGAGTATTTCTACTCCTTTATACTTCCAGTCCACTCTGAAGACACACACTGTTTGTTTTCCTCTGCTACATTTATTTAGTTACTCTAGTTACTAGTTACTTTATAGATTACATGCTGCATAGAGTTAAGGGGAGGAGGCGTTTACAGGAAATGAGGATTTACAAACACTGACTCAACGTTGAGGTCGTCCAGGTCGCCTCCTGTTGTCCACTGCTGCCTGTGCTTCAGCCAATCAGATGAGGGGGCCGGGTGGAGGATCCAAGCTGATCAATATTTACTCTGTAGGCTTCCACCAATCAGCTGATCAGCCTCAAACTGCACCTCCACTAGTGAAGGAGGTATTCAGACATTTTACTTCACTAAGAGCAGAAATACAACAACTTAAAGGTACTCTGTAAAGTGAAAGTACTGCACTGGAAATGACTCAAGTATTGTCACCGGAGCTATCCTTAACTCTGGGCTAACAGCTGACCCTGTGCTAACGTAGCTCCTTTTCATGCACAGAATTATTACAGCTCCTTTAACCTGACGCTAACTGCTCCTTTAACTGCTCCTTTAACCTGACGCTAACTGCTCCTTTAACCTGACGCTAACTGCTCCTTTAACCTGGCGCTAACTGCTCCTTTAACTGCTCCTTTAACCTGGCGCTAACTGCTCCTTTAACCTGACGCTAACTGCTCCTTTAACTGCTCCTTTAACCTGACGCTAACTGCTCCTTTAACCTGGCGCTAACTGCTCCTGTAACCTGGCACTAACTGCTCCTTTAACCTGACGCTAACTGCTCCTTTAACCTGACGCTAACTGCTCCTTTAACCTGGCGCTAACTGCTCCTTTAACTGCTCCTTTAACCTGGCGCTAACTGCTCCTTTAACCTGACGCTAACTGCTCCTTTAACTGCTCCTTTAACCTGACGCTAACTGCTCCTTTAACCTGGCGCTAACTGCTCCTGTAACCTGGCACTAACTGCTCCTGTAACCTGAAGCTAACTGCTCCTTTAACCTGGCGCTTACTGCTCCTGTAACCTGGCACTAACTGCTCCTGTAACCTGGAGCTAACTGCTCCTGTAACCTGACGCTAACTGCTCCTTTAACCTGGCGCTAACTGCTCCTTTAACCTGAAGCTAACTGCTCCTTTAACCTGGCGCTTACTGCTCCTTTAACCTGGCGCTAACTGCTCCTTTAACCTGAAGCTAACTGCTCCTTTAACCTGGCGCTTACTGCTCCTGTAACCTGGCGCTTACTGCTCCTGTAACCTGGCGCTAACTGCTCCTGTAACCTGGCACTAACTGCTCCTTTAACCTGAAGCTAACTGCTCCTTTAGCCTGGCGCTAACTGCTCCTTTAACCTGGCGCTAACTGCTCCTGTAACCTGACGCTAACTGCTCCTGTAACCTGGAGCTAACTGCTCCTGTAACCTGACGCTAACTGCTCCTTTAACCTGGCGCTTACTGCTCCTGTAACCTGGCACTGACTGCTCCTGTAACCTGGAGCTAACTGCTCCTTTAACCTGGCGCTAACTGCTCCTGTAACCTGGCACTAACTGCTCCTGTAACCTGAAGCTAACTGCTCCTTTAACCTGGCGCTAACTGCTCCTTTAACCTGGCGCTTACTGCTCCTGTAACCTGAAGCTAACTGCTCCTTTAACCTGAAGCTAACTGCTCCTTTAACCTGACGCTAACTGCTCCTGTAACCTGACGCTAACTGCTCCTTTAACCTGGTGCTAACTGCTCCTTTAACCTGAAGCTAACTGCTCCTTTAACCTGGAGCTAACTGCTCCTTTAACCTGGTGCTAACTGCTCCTGTAACCTGAAGCTAACTGCTCCTTTAACCTGGCGCTTACTGCTCCTGTAACCTGGCACTCACTGCTCCTGTAACCTGGAGCTAACTGCTCCTGTAACCTGACGCTAACTGCTCCTTTAACCTGGCGCTAACTGCTCCTTTAACCTGAAGCTAACTGCTCCTTTCACCTGAAGCTAACTGCTCCTTTAACCTGGCGCTTACTGCTCCTTTAACCTGGCGCTAACTGCTCCTTTAACCTGAAGCTAACTGCTCCTTTAACCTGGCGCTTACTGCTCCTGTAACCTGGCGCTTACTGCTCCTGTAACCTGGCGCTAACTGCTCCTGTAACCTGGCACTAACTGCTCCTTTAACCTGAAGCTAACTGCTCCTTTAGCCTGGCGCTAACTGCTCCTTTAACCTGGCGCTAACTGCTCCTGTAACCTGACGCTAACTGCTCCTGTAACCTGGAGCTAACTGCTCCTGTAACCTGACGCTAACTGCTCCTTTAACCTGGCGCTTACTGCTCCTGTAACCTGGCACTAACTGCTCCTGTAACCTGGAGCTAACTGCTCCATGAACACAAACTCAGCTGGATGTCGTCCCACAATGCAACAGAAGGTATGCAGATAATGTGAAAAGAAGAAAAACAAATAAAACTACATGAACTTTCATCGTCTGCAAGTTTATTGCTTTAAAACTGATTTGATATGATATAATGTATTACTGGATCTGAAATCTTATTGGCTGTTGAAGGTTTTAGGGCGGGCATATAAGCACATATCTGCTCAAATGAGCTGTCAATCAAACGGCGGCCATCACAGGATCTGGATGATGGAGGCTGTTCAACAGTTTCTTCATGCCAAAGACAAAACTGTAAATATGATAATGTAAGAGAAAGACCTGATCGATCAATAAAGATCCAACTCTCATCAATCAGGAACATTTATTAACATCTCGAAAAACAGCCAAAACATCACACGACGCTGACGCCAACACGTGAAAACTGGACAAACCCGACAAGGAAACTGGACAGTTAGAGCGCTCAGACAGTCGTGATAATGTTTGTGACTTAAAGAATTAAATCTTAAACAGAAATTAACTTCAGCACTTCATTAAACTCGTTCCTGTTCTAACATCTCAGGAGCTGCATCCAATGAAAGAATCAATTTGTCAATTTCCACTGTTGATGCCTCCACCCACTCCACGAAGTTGGCCATGTTGGCGAACACCCCATAATACCCGGGCTTCGGACAGCCCCGCCCCCAGCCCACCACGCCCGTCAGGAAGTGGGTGGAGCCGTAAAGCGTGACCAGCGGACTCCCGTCATCTCCACGGCAACTCTGCTGAGTACCCCCCAGGTACCCTGCACACAGCATGTTGCTGGTGAAGTTGAACTGGGATTTCTGGGAGCACTGGGAGTTCTGGAGGATGGGGATGGAGAATCTTCGAAGTATGGGGGAGACCGGGACAACGTGCACGGCGCCACGCTCCACGTTGCCCCCGATGGTCCTCTTGCCCCAGCCGGACACGGTGTGGTAGCGGACCAGCAGCAGCTCCTTCTCCGCAAATTCTTTGGACGGCAGGCAAACGGGGACGACGTGGCGGTTCAAGGTGACGGGTCGATTCAGCTTCAGCAAGGCCACGTCGCTGTCACCCGTCTCTGAGTCGTAGTGTTCATGGACCTTCAATGCTACAACACCCATCTTCTGTTCTGACCTCTCATCCACGTCCAGGTTGTGTTCACCTGGTGGCAGAACAGAAACTCATTCAACAACTTCAGACATCTTCAGACGAGACAAACTCCAGGATACAAAGTAATTTATCTTTGATGTAAAAAGTTGACTGGTTACCTGCCACCACGGTGAACTCTGAGATTCCCCCGGTGACACAGTGGGCGGCGGTGACGACCCAGTCCGGTCTGATTAAAACACCTCCACAGTGACTGCGTCCATTTCTCTGAATCAGAACCTGATCAACACAACAGATGATGAAAACAGCGTTTTAACCAGATCAGCAACTTTGTGCTTTCACCTTCAGGCCATGTTTACATTTATCTGACCAGAGATATAAAAACCACAGAGAAGGAGACATTAGTGGTCAGATCTCCTGCTCCCCAGAGGACGAACCCTCCACATGTTACTGGCCGCAGTGCTGCAGCGGTGTTTACCTGCCATAGACACTCTCCTTTGGGGCAGTGGTTAGCTCCCACCAGCCGGGTCTGACCCACAACACTCTGGTTTGTGGTTTCCTGTGGAGGCAGCCGACCACATGGATAATCCACTGCGACACAGAAAACACACATTACAGCAAAATATCAACGTATTTGAGCCGAACACAAACACTTAATATAACCTGCAGGTACGTCAGTGCTTCAGAGACGCAGTGTTCAGGTGGTATTTGTACCCTTAGGGACGCACTGTCGTCCGTCCAGACCCAGTTTGTATCCGTCAGCACAGGAACATTTGACATGTTGTCCTGATCCGTCACAGAAATGTTCACACCGTCCGTTCCTGTAAAGGCACTTCAGCAGTTCTTCTACCACTGAGGAGAGTGAAGGTAACGTTATTTTAAATATAATATACAGAACTGTTAGTTAACAGTGATATGGTAACATTTTTTTGTTTTTTTATTGATTATCTCTCACCTGTCTGACAGAGTTCTCCACCGAAGCCCTCGGGACAGACACAGTAGTCGGTGGTTCCATTGTTGACACAGGTGCCGTTGTTCTGACAGTTGGCCTCGCAGACGTCAACATCTGAGTACAGGAAGAAAGAATCGTCACATTCTTTACAAAAACACAACGTTTTATCTCTTTGGATCAGATTTGATGCTCGGCGACAGAAGAATGAGGATCAATAAGTATTGACTGTGCAAATCAATACACTGATTAAAGGTTGAGTCAACAGCACTCAGATAGAGTCAACATGTTTAAAACCCATTCACTTCATTACATTTCACTTTTAACCTCCGGGCCTAGAAAAATATATTCTCTGCTCACAATTATATTATTTATCTTTCAAAAATGTAAATATAAAAATTATTTAAACCCTCGACCACATCAAACTGTTAGCATTTAGCTCCAGCACCACTTGACCCTCAGTGTTAGCATATCTCCATGCTGAAGCCTGCTAATTAGCTGTTAACACACTAAACTAAGAGGGTGAGCATAGTTAACATACTTGCTAATCATTAGCATGTTAGCATTAAGCTCCAACAGGAGTAACAGGAGCAATAATCCTTTGTTGTGTTAGCATGATATATGAGTGCTTCTAAAACATGCTAACAGTAGTCTGTTATATGTAGCATTAGCATCTTTTAGCATCAGTGTATAGATTAGCATTCTACCACATTAAAGACTTAGACAGAGAACATGGTAAACATTAGCACGTTAGCTATGAGCTCAAACACTTCAATGACTCAGAAGCATTGAGCTGTAGCTTTGTTATATAGAGTAAGCTAACAATAGTCTATTATATCAGTCTTCAGATGTAGCATTAGCATGCTTATCAATCAGCTAATGCCGACAAGCTAAACTAAAAGAGTGAAGATGCTAAACATTAGTGACAGAATAAAACTGCAGTGATTCTTCAGCGTGGTCGAACTACTTTTGTAAAATTCATCATACGACGTTAAATAAGTTTTACTCACGTGTATATTTACGCCAGAATGCTTCCTGCGGAGAACAAACAAGTAAACAGTTATTTCATTACATGTTTCTGTCTTATTTCTTTATTTTAATCAGGTTTCATCTCTCCAATACGACTCTGGGATGCTAACAAGCTAACATGCTAACCCAAAACCCTGACAGAATCATTTCTCTCAACACATGAGGATCAAATTTATATTCACATATTAAAAAGAGCCTCAAAATATTGTAAGATAACGACGATAGCAACGTTAGCTGAGAGATAGCAGTATGCACTTTGATTTTAAAAAGACACCTTCGTTAACATAATACGCTTTTAGCATAAAGTTAGCTAACATTTAACGTTTGTGCTCCCATTTTGTCCAACAACAGTAAAAGTTCTACCACAGATTTGTTCTTCTTTGTTTGTGTAATGACTGAAATTTGTTTTCATCTCGTACTAATAAGTCCAAATACAATGATCCATATATTAATATACATACATAGACTTTCAGGTAAAACACAGAATGCTCAAAGTTATTCTGTCTTTCTTTGCGTAACGTAACATTTTGGTGGAGCTGACGAACAAACTGACCGTCAGTGTGACGTCTTCGAAGACTTCTCGCGCCTCCTCGTAGCTGCAGGTCTCCTCGAGGCACTCCCTCTCCAGGTTTCCTTGCTGCATCTCCTCCAGGAAGCCACTGTTTGCTCGGCGCCATCTCTGCAGCACCGTGTTCGCCTCCTTCCTCTCCACAAACACTGAAACACGATGCAACACCTTCACTTATTATCCAGAGAAATGTGAGGAAACACGACAGGACGGTGGCAAGAAGAAGCTCAGTCCTCTCTTTAATCTTTTCTTCAGTTTCTTTAAACTTTGTTTGATGTCATTTATCTTTGACAAATAGACTTTAGCATCATGCTAACTTAGTTTTATATTGAAATGCACAGACCTGCAGCAGCAGCGATGCCCGACAGCAGAATCCAGACAGTGCAGCAGCTCCTCAGCAACATGTCGGAGGTTCTCAGTTAAATGAGGACGGAGAGTTTTTAAGAGGGGTCAGTGTTTTTAGGCCACGCCCACTGAGCCTCCGACCCTTGAGGTCAGTTTGTAACCAGGTCAGTAAACACGTCTCTGCATGTTGGGTCCTAGTGCCCCGCAGATTATCTGCAGCTCAGCACCGTCATGTTGTAGAAGTACTGCAGGAAAACGTCCTCCATCACTGATATCATCTTACTTTCTTATCCAGTTTTCATTTTACTAGTAAAATGTACATTTTCATACAAGTAAGAACCTCAAATTTGTTCTTAGATCAAGTAAAGTAACAAAGTAAAAGTACTTTTACACAACACTTTTATTCACCACACGATCTTCACAGATTTATTCTTTGATTCATTTCCCATGAAATGCCTGAGAAAGTGTGAGGAAGCTGGAGAAAACATCTGTTGCAGCTGTTTCATTGACACATTTTACAGCATTAGATCAAACATGACGCTGACAACAGTAATCAAGCAAAGTAATCTATTACATTCAGCTTTATGATGGGGATGAAGACGTAACCATTCACAGTCCTCTGATGTCTCACAGCTCGTTGAAGTTAACTTCTTACAAATGAATCATTTCACAAAAAGTAAAACTACTTGACTAAAAGTGTTTCCTGTTATGAGTCCACAAAATGGCGGCCATTCTGAACCTGAACCCGACAGAATCTGTTGTCGGGTTCAGGTTGTCAGGTTGTGTAACGAAGCTTCCGTGTTGTTCGTCGGCTGACTCGGCGTCGCTGTCCGGTTGTGGATCCACTCCAGGTAGTTGGACACTCGGGTGTAGATGCCGTAGTTGCCGGGTCGGGCGCAGCCCTTCCCCCAGCTCACGATGCCCAGCAGGAACACCGTCTGCTTGTACTTGGTCACCAGAGGTCCGCCGCTGTCGCCTTTACACGAGTCCTGCCGGCCCTCGATGTATCCGGCGCAGAACATGTTCTCGGTGAGCACCACGCCACTGTCCTGCACACACTGCTGCGACCGGATCCGAGGGACCTGCAGCCGCCGCAGGATGTGTGAGGTGGGTCCATTCTCCCCCCTCCTCCCCCAGCCGCTCACCGTGTGCAGGCTGACGGCCCAGAGGTCGAGGTCCGCCAACAAGCGCGTCGGCAGGCAGGCCGGGACGGCGTACTTCGTGTAGACGATGGGCGACGCCAGGCGAAGAAGGGCGATGTCGTTGTCGGCAGTGAGTTTCACGTAGTTCTGGTGCATGATGATCTCAGCGACCTGGATGAACTGCTCCGTGCCCTCCGTCACCTCCGTGTCGTGCTCACCTGGTGACAAAGAGCGAGTCATCTACATCAATTTAAGAAGACAGAGACTGTTTGTTCTGCTTGGTAACGGGGGGATTCTTACCTGCGACCACCGTCAGGTGCTGAGCTTCGTAGTCATCCAGACAGTGAGACGCTGTGAGGATCCACGTGGGTTTATAAATCACTCCTCCACAGAAACCTTTGCCTTTGTACACCAGCAGAACCTCGAGAGAACATAGAAACATTTGTATTTTAAAGCGGTCATACTGATGGAAATGTTGTTTTTATTATAAAACGAGCAACTCAACTAAATATTCACTGACAGAGCTTCTTCATTAACAAACACGCTTCCTGTAAAACTTTCATCCAAAGCAAACATAGTTGTTATCTTTGGAAAGTTTAGGATTTCCTCAGAATCTGCTGTCAGAGGTTAAAGTCTGGGAAAGTACCTTCAGGACTTCTGATTGTCATCAGGAGTGAAAACAACAATGTGAATAAAAGTGTCAACTGTCCCTTTAATGTGAGCATACCTGCCAGGGGCATTCACCTTTGGGGCATTCTGTTCCCCCGACGATTCGAGCTCGAGGGTCCAGCTGATTGTTCTTGTTTTCTCCCTGCAGGACGGGAACCATTCCACATGCTAACGACTCTGCAAACACACAAATACATCATTTTATTAACATTATCTTCATTATTATAATATAAACATCAAGTTTAATGTTCAACTGAAGCAGCTGAAGACGTGTTCAGTCTGTTTTGTTCTGTATTTGAACTGTTTTCTCCAATCTTAAGGTCTGATGTGGTTCATCAAAGGAAAGTGAAGCAGAGAGTCAAAAGATTTGTCGACTAATTTTGGGAAAAGAGACTCAGCGTTAGATTTACAAAGCCAGACGAAGATGTTTTGGATTATTCTCATATGTAACATTTCATATATTTATGTGGCAGAAATGTTTTTTTAATCAGGTTTCAAGTCAAACAAACGTTACAGACGCGGATCGATGTGCAGGTTTGAGATCCACGACCGTTAAATCCTCCTCCACCTTTTGCTACGCAGCTCCGCCCGTCGACATCCAGGGAGTATCCGTCTGCACACGAGCAGTTGAGTCCTCGCCATCCTTCGTCACAGTAATGATCACATCCTCCGTTCTCCAGCAGGCAGGTGTCGGGGACGGTCAGCGTCTCTAGAACCAACAACACGCTGACATTTGACATATTTTAATTGTTTATGTCACTACAAAGGAAATATGAGTTAACTCGTTACATTTCAATATTGATCCTGAACCTGAACAACTGAAAATCCAGAAAAATATCCATTGATATTGATATTTTGACACTTTTTTTTAAAAATCTAATAGATTATAGAATAAATATTATCTGAAGGTATAAACATGTAGATCACAGAATAATGAACTTTTACTTTTATGTTTTAAAGTCTCATTTTTAGGTTTCACACAGTAAAAATAAACAGAAGAGGACGAGCGCCACGGAAGATGTTTTTTTAGGGGGCGGCAGTTCTGACTTTTTTCTCAGTATTTTGAGATTAACGTCAGAATTCTGCAAAGAAAATTTGCTTCTATAAAACACTGCATGGTTATTGAGCATTCCTAAATGTGAAGATTAGATTAGATTAGTTTTTATTGTCATTTAATTTGTGACATTCTGTTCAATTTACTGAAATCATCACGTTGAAGAGACGAGTAGAGCTGTGAGTCGTCTGCATAGAAGTGTACGTACATGTTTAAACATCAGCAGCAGAAGCAGCACAACAGAGAAATGATGCTTTAAAACATCTCATAATGTTAACAGGTCTCCTCATGTATGGACCAGAACCTCCTGACCCGCCTGGTTTCAGTACATGAGTGTGTTTTGCTCACCGAGCTCACAGTTGAGTCCAGTGAACTGAGGTAGGCAGAGGCAGGCGTAGGACGAAGCCTGGGTGGAGCAGCTGCCGCCGTTCAGGCAGGGGTTCGACTTACAGCTGTCCGGGACTGGAGGACGACAGCACAGTCGTTATGTTTAATCAGAACAGATCACAGAATACAGATATCTGCTGTTTGAGGACTGAGGACCATAGAACTGGGTCAATAAACATTCATCAATAATGGATTATCTTGGAACACGTGCTCCAACTCTATAACTATAATCCAGATCATCCACATCCTGACTGTATCGCCTTTAATCCAGTTGATCCAATGAGAGCAGGTCAAAAGCTTTAAAACTAACATTACTAACATGAAAAGAAGAAAACTAGAAATAAATGGTAAAGAAATGAAGTCTGACTACAGAACAATAGTGTTCCATGTTTCTCTGTCAGGTCATTTGTGTTTTATGTTATTTTATGAGCCACTGAACAACTCAATCATCTCAAGCGTCTGGATCAGGTGTTGGCGCTATCGTTAGCTTTGGTTAGCAGCTAGCACGGCTGATTCTTCCACTGTAAACTTACGGTTGTATGTTTTCCAGAATTCATCCTGAGGAAACAGAAGAGTCAAACAGACACTTTATTATTCTGCCCCAGAACACGAGACATGTTATCAGGTGTACAGTCAAAGAGAGAAAACAGTCCGACCGTCGTCTCCGTGTGTTCGAACACCTCGCGAGCTTCTTCGTACGAGCATTTCTCCTCCAGACACTCTCGCTTCAGATCTCCCATCTGGAGCTCCTCGAACCAGCCCGAGTTATACCTCCGAGTCCGGACCAGTACGCCATGGGCTTTATCTGGATCCAGAAACACTACCAGAAAAAACAGACGGAGGGAACTTTAGATTGATAAAATATTGGATCAAGAAATTTGGACCTTTGACTGGTGATCCTCTGAACTTTCATCTCAGGAAAGCATCTCAACTTCTGGAAAGTAACTTTTAGAAAGCTCGTCATTAGCATTGCTGAGTGCCAACACTAGCCATGCCCCTTGTTAATGCTTAATATGATAGGTGTTGACTTGAAAATGGTAAGTTAGCATATTTAGCCTCTGGACCTGTCGTTCAGCAGCTAGTTAATGCAGCAGCTCCAAAGAACAGACTCGTTCAGCAGCTAACGTTAGGACAAAGCACACAATGTAGCGCCTTTTTAGACAGAAGTACGTTCATAATGGCATTTTGTTTTCCGTTTGTCCGATCGCGTCAATTATCAAAGTTGTTTATTTCTGTCTTTTTAAGACAACTCAATTAAAAACAGCTTACTGAATTTAGCAGACTAACCGCTGACACATGTCCCAGCAGGTCAGAGAGAGTTAATCTTAGCTCGCTGGTTTAAGAAAGCAAATGTAAAAAAACCACGTAGCAAACATGTTAATCAGGCATTTCTGTTAGTTTACTGTCCCGTTATATCTCCAGGAATCTCATCAATCACAAATTTCATGGTAAACATTACGCCTGTCAACATGTTAGCATTGTCACTGTAAACGTGTACACATGCTAACGTTAGCATGTCTTTCACCATTGTGTCTGAGCCTCACAGAGCTGCCAGCGTGACCATAGACTCTTTATTTTGTCTTCATCCTACAAGACTAAATCTGTAAAGATAAACAATTTGTATTTTTCTTCTTCTGCAGTCAGAAATTTTGTCTTTCCTCACCTGACGCCATCCGGCAGCTGGAGAAGCTGAAGACGAAGGTGACGAAGACTCTCAGCCACATTTCAGCTGACAGTTGGCTGCTGTGCTGCTTCTTTGTGGACCCGAAGGTACAAAGTCTGATCCTCCTCCTCCCCTCCGCCTTCGATCACATGTTCCCAACAGAAATACTGACAAACTGTGACCTGAACACACTGACAGCTGCTGGTTCAGGCCACAGACGGACGTTAGCTGATGTGACTGATCAGTTACAGCTAACGAAAGACTTCATGACAGTGTTGCTGTTTTAAGCACCTCTTCAGCAGCGGCACCATTCATCTGATTTATTGTTGAACCCTGAACCAGAGTTCCAACACTGATGCCTCGTGTTCACAATCGTTGTTCCTTCAACCAAAATGTAACGGTGCTGTATTTGGTCCAAACAGCTGTTCAGGTTGTTATAAGTAAACTTACAGAAATAATAATAACACGTTAGCATAAAGAGTATAGCGTAAACTTTCAGAACATTTGACTTTGTCTTTTATTTTATTTTGTTTGACAAGAACAAATGACAGAATCAACATCTCACAGATTAAAATCATCCCTGCGGGTCTTTCAACTTTACGATGAATCTGGAGATTCGACAAAACGAAAGAATACAAGTTACAAAATCACCAGAATTTGAACACTGTTGCTCGACGAGAGCGATTAAATCACAACTCTGTTATGTTTCTAATATTGTTTTATGCTACACAATGTTTTTATTCTGCTCTAACTTAATAACTTGATCTTCACTGCGGTGTAAAACCGCCTCATCCCAGTGTCGACCTTGGATTCAGCCAGTGGACATGATATTGTTGATCCAGCCCAGGAAGTTGCTGACTCTGGCGTAGACGCCGTACAGGTTTTCGTTGGCGCACCCTTTTCCCCAGCTCACCACACCCGTCAGGAACCAGGTTTTCTTGTAGCGCGTCACCAGAGGTCCGCCGCTGTCACCCTGGCAGGCGTCCTTGCCGCCGGTCTTAAAACCGGCGCAGAGCATGTTCCTGGTGATGTTGAGCTTGGTGTGGAGGCGACACTCCTGCAGCGGGACCCTCGGCAGAACCAGCCGCTGGAGGACTCTGGACTGAATACCGTGTCGGGACAGGCGGCCCCAACCGGACACGGTGGACTGACGGACGGTCGCCAGAGTTCGGATGAAGGTGCTGTTCTGGGCGGGAAGGCAGATGGGAACCACAAACAGGCCGAGTTTGATGGGGTGGTGGAGCTTCAGCATGGCCAGGTCGGTGTCGGAGCTGGACTGGTTGTAGTTCTGGTGAACCACCATTTGGACCACGCGTCGCTTCTGCTCAGTCTTCTCTTCCACCATGAGGTCATGTTCACCTTCACAGGGTCAACGTTTCTTATCAGATTAATAACACAATGAGCATTTCTGTTTCTCATCCCCCCAAAACACATTCATTTCTACTCATTTCTGAATTATGAATGGAAAAACTGAAGGTAGCAGACGACATCAAACACAAGACACATGAAGTCAGACCGCATCGTAAACGTACCCACAACAACTTGGAGGTCGGCAACAGATCTTCTCCAGACACAGTGAGCTGCAGTTAGAATCCACTGATCTGACAGGACGATGGCTCCACACGAGTTGTTAGCGGTCAGCAGCAGAGCCTGAGGACAGGCAGCGTTACCATCACATCCTGTTACTGACTGTTACATCCTATAATTAGTCCAGAACCATACCTGCCATGGACAGTGTCCTTTGGGGCAGGTCTGCCCGTTAACAACCCTCGGGGTGAAGTACATGAGAGGTCTTCCACAGGCGACCCTATCTGGACCAGAGAGACCATCAGAAGGGACGTTTATTACACCAGAATTTTAAAACGTGTACATATTTAAGAAAGCTTAACCCAGGACTGTTTGCTAACATTGAGACAATCTGAGCATCATTCTTCTCGTCGTCTATGATGTCTCAATGTCCTTTGTATTGATTTAAACGTGTCGGACCTTGAGGCAGGCAGGTGCTGTTGTCCCGGTCCAGACGGTAACCCGGAGCACAGAAACAGACCCGGGAACGATCCGGCAGATCTCTGCAGAACTGTTCGCATCCTCCGTTTCTGTAGCGACAGCCGTGTGACGTCGTACGTGCTGCGAAGAGGCGCGAGAACAGATCAGAAACACAAACTTCTTCAACAACAGAAACCTTTCAGTTGCCGATGTACCTTTGTCACAGTTGTATCCATGGAAACCAGGTGAACATTTGCAGACGTAGGTGTCAACGAGGCGAGTGCAGGTGGCTCCGTTCTTACAGGGAGACGACAGGCAGTGATCCACCGCTGCAAACAGGAAGTTTGACAAACTTAACGAAGCATTTTATTACATTTTTATGAGCATCACTTTCAGTATGTTTACAGTGTGGCGTCAACACTTCAGTCGGATCTGAATACTTCCCCAGGTGAATCCCAGGTACCTGTGTACATCCTCCAGAAGGCTTCCTGAGCAGAAGAAGAAACACAATTAAAAGACAAAAACATTGACGACTTTAATCCACATTCGGATTGTCGACTGAACCGACCAGCTGCTGCGGCAGGGCGAAGATCTCTTTGGCCTCCTCGTACGAGCATTTCTCCTCCAGACACTCTCGCTCCAGGTTTCCTCTCTTCAGCTCCTCCAACAGGAAGTTCGCCCGACGACTGCGACGCAGGAAGACGCTGGCCTCCGGTCTGCTCACAAACACCCCTTCAAATTAAAATACAGAAGACGAAGGAAAAACGTTCAGTGCAAATGTTCTGGTTGTCCAATGAGAAGTCATCAAAAATGGGTTGTTTAATCATTAAAGTAATGGATGAAGAGTTTACAAAGTCTAACTTTGTTATGATATATGGTTTAATAAACAGTTTAAACAGTTAGGTAAGAGTCATCAATAAATAGTCACTGATACACAATAAATTGTCGACATTTTTCTTCGAGCTAGCGAGGGATCACGGGACAACCTCAGTCTGGCGTGTTAGCATACTAACATGAAGTAGTTATTATGATTACAGTGTTCTGTTTCGGATGTGCTCCGTACGTTGTCCCACATGTTGCCTGAAAAGTGTCACAACAATCCAAAAAATACATTGATATTAAGATTTAAATTATAAATATGTAAGTGTGTGCAGCGATTCAGAAGTCTGCAGGGAAACTTCTTCATCAATCTCAGTCGTACTTGTGCTAAGCTAACAATAGTATCGAACACACAACTTCAATGAAAACAACATGCAATCTTTTTTATATCAAAAATAACAAATCCCTCTGATGTTTTAACATGCTAACGTAGCTTTAGCATGCTAACTGTCATCAGGGGAGAACACACAGCAGATTGCAGCAGGGATCGTCACAGAGCAGCGACATGACCGACTGTCGCTCTAATTTTCCAGCAGAAGAAGAAAAAGAAGATGAGAATAAGTTGAAGAAACTGGGGACTGACCTCCAGGAAACCCAGTGCATGCTGGGATAGACACAATGAGGAGTCGTAGGAAGAAGAGACACTTCGTTTCTCCGTGGACTGACGCCATTTCTTTTTTTTCCAGGACTGATCAAAGGTCAGAAACAGCCAAAAAACACACAAACCTCTCACTGACAAACACACATTCAACTCAAACACACACAGTTCTGGTTTCTACTCAGGATTTATTTCATGTGAGCACAAAGAACATGTCGACTTGTTCATCCAAAGATTTCAGAATAAGACAAAAAAAAACTTAATAGACATCTGAGAGTTTATCTGTTTTTAAATACATCAGAGTAATATGCTGTTAATTTATTCATATTTTACAACCACAAATAAAATATGTAAACAAAACTTGATTGTGAAAAAGATGAGATTTATATGAAAATTAAATACTCATAATGAAAACAAAGAGTATATTTTCATTGTTGTGCGTTTAGACAGGAAGTCAAAGATTTATTTGAACGTTTACAGCTGCAGTTCCGCTACAGTCCTCCGGGGGCGACGCTGCTCTCACTGCAGCTCCTTCAGGATGTCGGGGATGAACTCCTGGCCGTCCCTCAGTTCGTCCTTCCACTCTTGCGGGATGGTGGCGCCGCTGTGCGCCCCCGCCGCCCCCAGCAGGGCTCCCAACGCCGCGCCACGGTTACAGTTCTCACCTGGAACACAAACACAACATCAACAACAACAACAACAACAACAACAACAACCAAACCTCATCAGACTGAATGTTTGTTTGATATTTCAGCTTGCGGTCATGCTAGCATTGCTAATGCTAGTAGCTCTGTAAGATCCTTAATGGGTCACAGTGTTGATTTGAGCTAAATGCTAACGCTAGCATCAGACTACAGCTCATTTAAAGTCATTTTTGATCAAGTGAACTTTTCTCTGTTGACAAACTTCCTGTACGAACCTCCACAGTTGGTGTTGGCGAGGATTCCTCCTCTGGGGTCGTCGTGGAACTCGTGAGCCAGATAGAAGAGGCTGGACAGAGCTCCTGTGGATCAACATGGACAGGTAAAGGTGTGATTACAGGATTTATTCTCTGTCAGTAGAGATCTTTATGTTTCTGGATGCAGAGTGAAGTGAACCTTTAGTGTAGCAGGCGAGCCCGAGGTAGTTCACCGCGCTCTGATGGACCTTCAGCCGCTCCTGCGAGGACGCCGCGAACCTCAAACACACAATAATAATTCACTTTATTCTTTTATGAACTTTGTTCTGTTCCTGCACGCTGAAACCTTTAGTCAGTACATGAAGTGAAATATTCACACCAGGTGTGACTCGCACCTGGCAGCCTTGCGGCTGTAGCTCTGGCAGGTGTCCCAGGTGCCCAGCCGCCTCAGAGCGTGCTCCGCCTGCTGCTGAACGCTGGCTCCGCCCAGCACGGCGTGCAGCGCCCGGCTGTAGATCGACACGTACTCAGGCACCTTGGGGTGAGGGTGGGTGAGCTTCACAAACTCCACTGCTGCTGAGAGCTGAGACACAAGAGGTCAATGGTCAGAGACAGGTAACTGAGTACATTTACTCGAGTACTGCAAGATTTAAGGTACTTGAACAGAGTGAAAAGTAAGACAGTCAATGCAATTCACTCACTGCTCGCTCCTCATTGGCTGAAGCAGACAGCAGGATGAAGGGGAGGGTCATGGGAAGGCAGCCGATGGCGTCCAGCTGGCCGTCAGCGAACGAGGAGCTCAACATCTGTCTGGAGCGTTTTTCTGCAAATGACAGAACCTAAAAAGACAGTGAGGAAAACCAGTCAGAACAGAAACCCGATGAGGCGACAGTTCCACCGGGCTGCGTTTGTTTTACCTGACTGGGTGACGTCGGCCTGGTGTCCTGCCAGTCGGCGAAGAACGAGCGGTGGAAGGACTCGGCGTAGGTGTCGTTGTGCGAGCCGGGCGTGGTCAGGAAGTGGACGTAGTCTGACAGCACGGCGGCTCGAGCGTCCGGCTGAGAGACGTCCGTGAAACGACCGGAGACGAGTGAACGAGCCGCTCGTAGAGAACAGAGAACGTTCAGGGTGTTTTCACCAGACTGAATACCTGAAACATCCCAACAAGAGTCCAATTTTCAAGACGAATTTTCACAACAAAGCTCTTAATTGTGTCGGGGACACATTTGTCAGTTCAGTACCTTGATGATAGTGGACCACTCCCTTGGAAGATTTCCACAGGTCCAGTTTATTGTGGAGGATCACGTTACCGACCACGTCAGGCCGCTTGCTGCCGGAAGACCAGGCGGTCCGACCGCTGCCGGCTGTAACAAACAAACAGGAAGATGAGAGCAAACATGACACAAGATGAACCTGGGCTCATTTCCTGGACTCCATGAAAGAGTTTCCTACTGGTGTTGGAGAGGCTGAGGATACTGGACGGGTGTCTGCTTCTGGGTGACTTGAAGCCGGAAATCCAGCCGCCGAAGTCCCTCCTGATGTCGTCGATATCGTAGTACCAGTGGACCGGCATCGACATGGAGTCGGCCGCACACATCGCCCAGAACGCCTCGCTGACGGACCGCCGCACCTGAGCCATCTCTGCTGAGGAGGCGTGTCCACACACTGATGTTAGAGTAGGTAAGTGTACAGAGTTTATGCTAGCTTCTGCTAACTGTAGCTGCCATTAGCTGGTTAGCTCGGTTAGCCATGCAGCTAGCGGTACAGACTGGGAGCTCGAACAAACTTTCTTCACATTCAGGTGATAATATCAGTTGTTTTTTTAGGTTATAGATTCAGATTCTCACATATTGCACCTTTAAATGTTACTTCACCAGTGTTTACTTTACATTTAGCACAAGCTCTCAGGTCTGTCTGACGCTGGAAGTTACGCTAGCAGTTTCCCCCTGCTTACAGTCTTTGTGCTAAGCTAGGCTAAAAACACCTGGACCTGTCAGAACCCGGCTCATGGACAGTGAGTCCTGGTGTCTTCAGTGATTCTGTCCTGGAGAATATAATCAAGATGTCACCTCTGATTGCTGAACATGTTCTCCGTTACAGAACACACATCTGTTTGGACCTGCTCTGTGCCGAACCAAACCAAACCCACATTACGTCACGTGATTAACGTTTAAAGTCCTGTAACACCTTTAGTTCACGTGCTCTAGGTGAGTTTTAGTCTCCGCTCACCTGTCATGAAGCCTGTGGACCTGCAGCAGCTCTCTGATCGGAATGACTCCGCATTTTAACTTACATAAGTTCCATCATTATCAGTTACAAAACTACACAGGGAGTGGCTAACCTCTGTTAGCAGCTTCATGCTAACACAAACAGCTCGCGACGCTCCGGTCCCGTCATATCAGAACATTAAAATGTGTCCGTTCACATGCAGGTTTATTAAGCTCACATGTATTTATTATAAAGAGTTGACCGCAGTTCTGTAGGAGTTAGTGTGTTTATAAATACACTTCTAACCGGCGATGTTGTACGGTGGTCGGCGTGGGTCAATTCGAGGAAACCGACGTTAAAGGGTATTTTTAAAACCTGCGCTGAGGCTTCCAGGCAGGCAGCGGTTAGAATAAGCAAACTAATATCAGTGAATAATGGTTAATAATTCAGTTAACGTACAAACAAACAAAGAGAACGTGGTTTGTTGTTGTAAGATGAGCACACATTAACGTTCAGAGACGAAAACCCACCTTGAAAACAAAAATCGGGGCGAAAAATAACTCAATATTTCTACGGCGGCCGTTGAGCATCGATAATGACGAGACGTAAACGCGCTTACATGCGAATATGAGGAGAAGCAGACAGTGTTTTTGAATTACACTTTAACTTTGATTAAACTCACGGTTTATAACTTTAATCTTGTCGCGGCACTTTTAGCATCGTTAGCCCCTCGAGAGGCTAACAGCTAACGGTCCGAAGCAGCTATATGAGTCAAAACTTTTATGCTAACATGAATACAGACGGAGCTAACTGCGTTTAATTCCCCTTTAAACGCGAGTTAGATTTAATTATCAGGCTGTGTGAATATCACCACTGTGACCTCACTGTGAGTTTAAGTTCAGTCTGAGACTTTTCACCTGCTGCTGTTTTGTGTCAGCCCGGCTGAGCGAGCTAAGCTAACAGTGCTAGCAGGCTAACGAGTGTGTGATGGAGGAGGAGGAGGAGGATTCAGTAGATCCTCAAGATGCTGGTAAGAAGAAGTGTTTTCATTATTATTTGCTGACTGATAACTTCACGTATGAAGCTCACAGTCTGTAACAGTGTGTGGAGCCAGCTAACACACGTTTGATACAAGTACAACAGAGAACTGTGAAATCATCCTTTATTTCACTTATCACACATACAATAAAGACGCCACTCATCTGTGAAGTGTTTTAATGAGTTTCAGGAGTCTTTGAGTTCAAGTTTTTGGAAAACAATTTTTGAAATAATCTTGTTTTTCTGTCTACACCTTTAAGTACCTGTAGTACTTTTTAAGCTGGACCAGTTCTGATGTGCTTTGTGTTTGTTTTCTCAGAACGGGCCAAAACCTTCTGGGCCGGCGAGGATGTGGATCAGGTCTTCACTGATGTCTTTGACTACCTGGATCACCTGAAGAGAGTCCTGCAGAAGAACACAGCCACAGATAAAGGTCTGTTAATTCATCTCTTCTTTGATTGCAATAAACAGGAAGTGACCTCACGCTTCTTGTTGTGTTGACATCCTGTTGTGTGTCCATCAGAATATGTTCAGGGCCTGAAGCTGCTCGAGGTTCTGGACTTCTCTCGTCCGGTCTTGGCTCAGGACTCCTCCGTGGTTCAGGTGGTCATCGGCTCAGGTAAACGCAAACTTTTATTCTGAACAACTGAACCAGCAGATAGAAAGCACTGTTTTTACTTTTATTTTGAAAATCTTATGACTATTATACTGAAGAGCTTTGATGACTGAATTAAACTTCAGAATCAATCGATCACATTGTGGAGAAAGTGATCAGATCATGTAAGAAGAAAAATATCCAAAGTGTGCTTTGAACCTAAACTCTACGAGTATGTTTGTGGAGTCTTATTTTGGTGGTGTCTTCCTGTCCAGGTGGGGTGCTGCCAGCTGACTTCTCTCCCCACAGCTCCTCCCCCTCCTCCCCCCTGCCTCCCCCTAACGGGCCCCCTGCAGGCCGGGAGGAGCTGCTGCCTCCTCTGACCCCCGTCCAGCTGCAGTACACACTGCACACCTGCTGCCAGGTCACACACACACACACACGCACACACACACACACTATAAACACTATGTGTGTGTGTATTTAAACATCCTGTCTCCCTGCAGGCCTGCCTGTCCGGTGTACCCAGCATGCCTCAGTCCACGCCTCTGTTCTGGGGTCAGAACCCTCTGAAGGTGCCGCTGCTCTGCGGCTTTAAGAGGCTGACAGCAGTGCCGCTGATGTCATCAGGAGTGATGAGTGATGGCGAGGGGCCGGAGGACACGGAGGAGTGGGACGTCCTTTACAAAGCGCCGTGCGGACGTAGCCTCCGTAACTATGACGATGTGCTGCGTTTCCTGTTGGCCACAGACAGCTACGACCTCCTGCAGGTACGATCTGACAACAGAGGTGATCTGTACTGCAGGAAAACAAAATGGCTGCTGTGACGACATCATGGTGTCATAAATCATGCAGTTGTGTAGGAAGAATTGAATCTATCTCGTTGTGTCTTTCAGGTGGACTTCTTCACCTTTAACCCGTCTGTGCGGCTGGACACGCCCCCCACGGCAGGCCCCCGGCGTCCTGAGCAGGACCTGAGTCGTGGCGTAGAGCCCACGCCTGTGGAGCTGTGCGTCGGAGACGGTGGCGCCCGGCCCCCCGACTTCCGCTACAGGAAGGAGCGCTGGCCACACGGCTGCTTCCTGAGTCGCGGCCCAACGCTGTTCAACGTCTGCTGCGACTGCACCGACGGCTGCAGCGACCCACAGCGCTGCGCCTGCGTCGCCACGACCAGAGGAGGGCGCCACTACAGCCATTACAGGCTGGACGAGCCGGTACCGTCAGGGTGAGCCAGAAGAAGAGCCGCAAATAAATCAGATGAATCAAGTGACTGTGTTTACCATGATGCATTCTCTGTGTGTGTGTGTGTGTGTGTGTGTGTGTGTGTGTGTGTGTGTGTGTGTGCAGGGTGTATGAGTGTGGTCCATGGTGCGGTTGTGACCGGGCTCGCTGTCAGAACCGGCTGGTCCAGAGAGGGATCAGAATCCGCCTCCAGGTCTTTCAGACTGAAGACCGCGGCTGGGGTGTGCGTTGCCGTGACGACCTGGACTGCGGCACATTCGTGTGCATATACGCAGGTGAGACAGCGTCGACCTGGAGGAGGAGTCAGAGGATCCGTCTTTGATCATGTGATCGAGCTGAAACAAAATGTCTGCAGGTGTGATCCTGCGGCGGGCCCGGAGTCCCTCAAAGCCCCCCTCCCCCAAGCTGCCGAGGGCGGAGCTCCCCTCAGACGACGAGGTGGAGGTGGTCACCGAGTGGCTCGCCCTGCCCGCGGTGGAGGGGCGGAGCAACCGACTGGAACCCACGTCGCCCCCTCTTCACGTCCCCGTGATCCAGAGACCTGCCGACTCCAACACGAGCAGCACCGCACAGGACAGGGAGCAGGTCTGCTAATGAGCTTATATTATTATTATTATATTATTATGCTAGCATTTAGCTCAAGTCCCACAGTGAGTCAGCAGCATTGACTCTTCATGATGTTAACTGCAGAGACGATTATCTTTGTTGTTTGAATTTAATCTTTATTAAAAATTTTGTGTGTTAGTCTTTAAATTACTTGGATTAATTACTTATTTGATTCGTTATTTTTACTTTTTCTGACCAGAAGACAAAAACTGAGCAGTTGTCCTGTTTTTCTGTCCTTCAGACGGTGTTGGTTGGAGGTCCAGCACCTCCGTCTCCTTCAGCTGGCGGGTCAGGTGACCAGTCTCCAGCTCAGGAGGAGACTGTAGCCATGACAACAACCAACCCTGAGGAGGCGGTCCACGGCGTTAATGGTACCGAGACAAAGAGCCAGAAGAGTTTAAAGCGGTCGATGAAGGTGGAGGACGTGAACTTCCTGGATGCCAGCAAAGAGGGAAACGTGGGCCGCTTCATTAACGTGAGACGATTTAAAGAATAATTAATGTAATGTAATTAATAAAAACACTTTTTATGTTCAAAACTACATTTAAAAAAGGAAAGTGAAGTTAGTGAAACTGCCATTTTATTACTTCTTATGGTGACTGCAGTGTTTAAAGTTTTATAAATAATTTATGTACCAGTCGGCAGTTTACAGAACTACACTGAGGAAACATCACATTTAGAAACAACACAATGTTTGAAATGTTGTAGATTTTACTTAAAACTATTGAAGGCTTCCATCACTTTATTTATTGTGCCCTGTGATATATTAATGATATTTGTTTTTATCATCAATTTACATTTACTGAAACCTCTAAAAATCTACAAAATACATTTTACAATACAAAATCATTTGTGAAAATTATCAGTATTTAACCTCTTAACTATAATTTAACGTGACTTCTTTTTTTTAAAGTAGGAACAAAAAGATTTTAGGTTTAAATGGCGTCAGATTTGTTAAAGGGAACATGTTGGGTGGTTTCTGGTGAAGTGATGGAAGGTGAACATACTTTGACCTTTGACCTCGTCTCTGCGCCCTACAGCACAGCTGCCAGCCAAACCTGTTCATCCAGAACGTCTTCACCGACTCCCACGACCCCGCCTTCCCCGTCATCGCCTTCTTCACCAACAGGTGAGGAGGATGAAGAAGACGACACTGGTGGTTACTGATCGTAGATTCCTGAAGATAACTGATGTGATTGTCTCTCTCTCAGGGTCGTGAAGGCCGGCACCGAGCTCACCTGGAATTACTCTGCTGACGTGCGGGGCAAACAGGAAGTGACCTGTCTCTGCGGCAGCGGCGGCTGCCAGGGACAGTTTAGCGTTGAGGAGAACCTGTGTGACACGTGCGAGGTGGACAGTGAAACACGGTGACGCATCAGCAGGTTCACACACTCACACTGAACATGAAGCCACAGAAATATCTATTTTTGATACTGATGTAAGAAAACGGTTTGAAAACTTCTGTACTTGTTATTGTTTTTATAAATAAATGAGCTTGATCTGACAAATCGCTTTATTTTGAAAGATGGGGTCCCTGGTGTGTGTGTCTGTGTGTGCGTGCGTGTGTGTGTGTGTGTGTGTCTGTTTGCATCAGTTGCAACTTCAATGCAAATAAATCATTTAATGTCATTCTATAATTTAAAGGCTTAATCAAATGAATGAGTAAGTACTCAAATGAATTTAACTTTATATTTAATCTGTGGTTTAATACATAAATAATTATGATTTAAAGCTCAATTGTCACCATAAAGAAACATTTCTTTAAGCATTTAATTGTAACTTATATATTTATTGAGCATTAGTTTATATAACTGTTTATTTTATTTATTTATTCATTTATTTAAATTAATAATTAGTAATTATATATTAAGTAATAAGTCATTTAATCGAGTATAAGTATTTATAACATAATTGTTTATTCGTTATATATTTAAGCACTTTGTTTTATTCTGTTTTTATTCGTTTGTTTTATACATTTATATTTGTGTTTCGTTTCGGGGTCGTCTTCCGGCTTTTATTTTGAAATTTGAAAAGGTAATTGAGAGAGGGCTTCCGCTACGTAGCTTTTATTTTGAAACTCCACGCCGGATCTCCGCGTGTTGTTTATATGTCGTCCTCTGGTTCGTCTCACCGACTGTCCTCCAAACATCGAACCCGACCATGAGCGCTCTTCTCCCGGCTGCGTGTGCGCTCCTCCTCGGCCTCCTCGGGGCCTCCTTCTCCCCGGCCTCCTGCTGCCGGTTCCAGATCCCGCCTCACGACCAGGTGGCCCGGGTGGCCCGCTTCGTCGCCCACCAGTGTGACTGGGCCTCCATGGCCACCATCTCCACACACAAGCCGGTGGCCGGACAGCCGTTCTCCAACGCGTTCTCCGTCAGCGACGGGACGGAGGGCTCCGGGTCCGGGGTGCCCTACATGTACCTGACCCGCATGGAGATCTCCGTGCAGGACCTGGAGGTAACGTGCACGTTACTGTTGCAGTCCGCGTTACTGTTGGAGTGTTTAAATACGACAAAACTTCCTGTAAACTTTGTTTTAGTTCCTGATTGTGTCACATTTCTATTAGAGCTCGAGTCTGTAGTGTTCAGAACTGCATAAGGAAAACAGTGAATTTAGTGAAGCTGCCATTATATTTTACATTATTGTGTCTGCAGTGTTCAATACAATTCAATTACTATCAGAAAAAAACTGTTTATTTTCCAATCGGCTGAGTCAGCAATGTACTAAACACGACAGAAAAATGAATTTAACAAATTGAAGTTGCCAGATGTTTTCTGTGGAGCTTGTAACGAGTCTGCAGTGTTCAGAACTCCATTGAAAAATGACTGAATTTAGTGAGGTAGATGTAGTTTACTGTGATTGAACAGAAGTCTGCAGTTTCACAGAAGTATTATGAACTTTAAACCTACCAGAAAGAAAGCTGTCAAGTTTCAACTTAATGATAATTTATATTCTGCTTCAGTCAGCTGTGAATGAAACCACGTTTAAAAGTAAAAACGCTGAATGTGCAGTGTTCAGAACTACATTTGAAATATCATCGACTTTAAGCAAGAACAACCAAAATTCCAGTATTTTATTTATTGTGTCCTGAGATTCCATCAGAGAGTTAAATTAACTGAAAAAAACATCAATTCTGCTGTTAATTTATTACCTTTTATTGTAGTCTTATAACATTTCTCTTGTAACATGCATTGTTTAAGACTAACAATACATCTTAAATGTTTTCTCTCTAAGATTCCTGTTTTCCTGGACACTATATCAAGTATTTAGACAAACATTCATCCAAAATGAAGTATCACACAAGCTACTTAAAACTATTATATTAAGACTTTGTGCAAACTTTAAATAACTCTTCTATGATATTTCTAAAATGTTCCCGTGGGAGTTAAGTGTTACTGTACCATTCAATACTTCCATAAGGATTTATAGCATTTTAAGAAACATGCATTTCTCCATTGATTTAACATTTTAAAATGTGAGAATTTTACGATGTTATTTTATAATATAGAGGCACAACTTTACACTGAGTACATTAAAATATCTCCAATGGTAGTAGTTTAACTTTACAAAAGTCACAAACATGTCACATTTCTGTTAATGTAACTTTATTATTAGTGTATTTGGTTTGTTGACTGTGTCTGTGATGTCTATGGGATCTTTGTGTAAAACATTTGTTTTCTGTAATATTCAAATTATGTTTTTTCTTCCTCTTTAAAATGTTGTCAAGAAATCTAATTTATTACCTCACTAAATTAAATTTTTAGATAATTAGTTTTATTATTTTTCATTCTCTAAAAACTTACTTGCAAACTTGCAAAATATCCAGAAGTCCCGTTTAGTAAAAGTTATGAAAACATGCAGTTCAGCATTTATGCAACAGTTCTTCCTCCACCGTGACTCAGCGGTTCCTTCACAGAGTGACTCAGCAGTTAAAGTCACATGTCAGAGCTGAAGTCATGTGACGAGAAACCACAGAGCGCGATGAACGCAGCAGAAACGTAGACGACATGCAGAGGAAGATTTTATCAGCCTGTTAATGTCGAACTAACGAGGACGTTTATCTGCGTCTGTGGTTCTAAACCTTCTTCAGACAGAGAAGAGGGTTCAGAAACAATATCCCATAGTATAACCCTTATTTCAAATTTCAGCCGTGTACAGAACTACATAAGAAAAACATTGAATTTAATAAAAAACTCATCGGGGCTCCTGTTGGGTGTCACATCTGTACTGTTCCATCTGGAGATTGTCGTCAGTCTCCAGTGTTCAGAACTCCCTTTGAAAAACATGGATTTTAGTGAGGCTAACTTTACATTATCTGCGGTTGTTAACTATAATTGCATTTAATGTTGTTAGTGTTCAAAATGGTCGACTTTAAAAGCTTCATACTACTGAACTTAACTGCTTAACAAAAACACAAACTGCCTAAAAGAAAGTTTTAAAGTCAGAACTGAATCATTCTTTATACACCAACAGGGTCTATAAACAGTCAGCAGTGTACAAAAGTGCATTTAAAAACATTGAAATCCAGTAAAAACCATTAAATGACATGAGCAATGTTCAGAAGTACGTAAGGAAAACGTGGACTGTAGTAAAACGCTGAGGCTGACCTGTGACGTCTGTCCTGCAGGTGAACTCTCAGGCGTCTCTGTCCATGTCTCTGGCTCAGACTGATTACTGCAGACAGCAGGGCTACGACCCTCAGAGTCCTCTCTGCGCTCACATCATCCTGTCTGGATCTGTGGTGGAGGTACACACACACACACACACACACACACACACACACTCAGCTGTGTATCCAGGTGATAATGAACAGTCAGCTGACCTTCACTCACCTGCCTCCTCTGCTCCAGGTGAACGGGACGGAGGCCGACTTTGCAAAGAGAGCTCTGTTCAGCCGACATCCCGAGATGATCGACTGGCCGTCTGATCACAACTGGTTCTTCGCCAAGTTCAACATCACACAGGTACGCACCAGAACACCTGAACACCTGAACACCTGAACACCAGAACTACTACTGCAGTACTCTGTGAACACGCTCTGACAAACCAAACTCCATTCATTTTCTGGAACATTTAACCAGATGTTAGTGTGCTGACGGTGTATCTGTGTGTTCCTCCATATTTCAGGTGTGGGTGTTGGATTATTTTGGCGGGGTGAAGACCGTCACTCCAGAGGAATACTTCCAGGCAGAGCCGCACAGGAAGCACCACTAACGGTCAGAGCTGCTGGGATTTGTAGTTCTGTTTGTTCATGTGGACTACAACTAGGACATCACAAGATACCTTTCGGCACTGAGTCGTTCTGCCAACGAGATCAAATGTGTAAAACTTCAGAACATGAATAAGGAAATGAAACATGCAAAATGTCAAAATCATGTAGCAGGAAGTTAAAACTTGCTGCCTCATAATTTTGAGTAACTGAAACTTACTGTGAGTTTGTTTGATTTTATTTTTAAACTTTCTTTTCACGATGTAAAATCTGCAAACACAAGCTTCTTGTTCAGGCGTCATGTTCGCTGGTTGTGTTTGTCAGTTCGGGAGGTCGATGGTGTGAAGCCCGGGGATCGAACCTGTGACCTGGTTGCTGGTTTGAGTCCCGTCGGCTCTCTATGAGACACTCGATCAACATGAAAACTTCCTCAGGAGCTGCTTTTCTTAATGTTTAGTGTCAATCTGCAACAAGGACGAACACAATAAGAAAAACTGATTTCTTATCTTCAAAAAAATATTTAGTTTGCTCCAAAAAGACCTCAGTTTTGTGTTAAGTTGAAGCTCAGATATCTTTAATTGTCCTCTGTGTCAGGAAAATAACACTTTAGGAGTTATTAGACATTTTATGGAATAATTGGAGATAAAAATGTTCAGAACCTTTCAATCAGCTCTGATAATCCTCATCATGGTCAGAATGATCAACAATCAGCTGATCAACATTTTGGTTTCAGTTTGGAGAATAAAATATTTTCAAACACAGAAATCCAACAGTGAACTTCTGTCATGTGACCACACGAGGGAGCTGCTGAGTTCAACATGAAACTGTTCATAACAGAATAATTCACATCTTTAATTTCTCACCTTAATTTACTTTATATTGAGTTATGTTGCATTACAAATATAAAAGTGGAATTATTAAGACATTTAAATATAAAGTGCCTTTTTCTATGTTCTTGCCTTTTTGTGGCTCAACACACCAAACTCCATTCACTAAAACTACGATTTAACGTGTGTGATCCTGAAACTAACAACAAACTGCACTTTATAACTTTATGAGATGAGCAAAGTAAACAACAGTAAAGATTCAGACGTTACAGGAGCAGGTTGATCTGCACGCGACTAAACTGATTAAACAAAGTAGTTTTTATTGTTTCTACTGAAACAGATTGTTATTAAAGAAAAACCCACAGGATCACTCTGTGTCATCACAATCGATTCATCTTTAACTACATCTCCCATGAGTCTTAGCTGCTGGCAAATTGTCAAAACCTGACAGGAGCTGTAGAGTGTTGAGTTAAAACGAGAAACTCATTTAACCTCAAATGTGGACAGATAACTGAAGAGTGTTTTGAAACAGTACAGAAATCACACGTGGGAGGGGCGGGGCTTGGTGTGGGGGCGGGGCGTGCCATGGGGGCGGGGCTTGTAGTGGATGTGCGTGTATTTTTCTTATTTCTTGTCAGCGTGATATAAAATCAATAACTGATCAACATTTGAGATGTTGTCTCGTACTCGGCTTTCTGCTCCTGAACGCTGCCGTGATATTCTGACTTTGCTGTGAAGATTTATTTTTGGAGAAAATATTGATGAATGATTTATATAAATAAAGTTTGTGTGAACGAACAAACTGTCTCCTCTTCTTCTGTGTGTGTCTCACTGTGAGGTCATCCTCCAGCTCTCTGACTCAGAGGCAGCGCTGACGTGTCTTCCTGAATGTGACGCACCTCTTTTATTGGCTTTCAGTGGAATTTCTTTAATTAATTAATATTCCTAATCGAAAAATCTGCATTTTTAAAAAAAACGATATTCTGTTTTATTGCTGTTTTATTCAGTAGCTTCCAGGTCATGTGACCCTCTGCATCACTAACACACAGCTCTTGTTGTTAAATTGGATTTTAGTGTTTCTTCCTCTTTGTAATTGATAAACAGTAAAAGATGTTCCAGCAGTGATGTAACAGAAGTATTAACAGACGGCAGGAAGCAGCTTCAGCCACCAGGCGGCACTGCTCCGTCACACAGCGGCATGATGGGAACTCTTCTCTCCTCCTGCAGAACATAAACATCAGAATGTGTCCAACATGTTTTATATCCTCAGACGTGTTGTTGTGAATATCAGACATCTGTCTGTCATGTTAAGTTTCCCTCCACATATGAAGCAGGACGATGACTCTGATGTGCAGGAAAGTTGTTGCTGTGATGTCAGAGGTGGCTCAGCACGCAGAGCTCATGATCGATCACGCCTATCGATTATTGATCTGAGCTGCCAGCCAGTAGAGGCTCAGCTGACGTTACATAAGCAGATGTTTGTGTCTGTCAGAGGGAACAGCTGTAAGAGAGCAGCGCTGGAGTCGAGCAGGTAGGAGCTCTGAAGTACTTTCACCACACCGTCGAGGTACTTTTACTGTACTCGAGTATTTGCATCCTGAGCTACTTTAAACACATTTTAAAGGCAAATATTCAGCGGATATTGATCCAAAACACAGAACATTTTCCTTTAAAATAAATCTGATGCATCTGTAAACATCTTATATAAGCTGAATATAAAAATGCTGCGTTCACATTAATGCAACGCTTTAAATGACTAAACTCTTAAATCTCAGTTCTGATATTATGTTTTTCTGCTGTTAAATGCTTCGACTTCAAATATTTGTATTTGTTCTTCAAAAACAGAAATCAATTTATACAAATTGTTCTGTCATTTTAACTTATTAATGTAAACTCAATCCTCCTCTCCTCCTCCTGATGATATAAAGTCCTCCTCTCCTCCTCCTGATGATATAAAGTCCTCCTCTCCTCCTCCTGATGATATAAAGTCCTCCTCTCCTCCTGATGATATAAAGTCCTCCTCTCCTCCTCCTGATGATATAAAGTCCTCCTCTCCTCCTGATGATATAAAGTCCTCCTCTCCTCCTCCTGATGATATAAAGTCCTCCTCTCCTCCTCTCCTCCTCCTGATGATATAAAGTCCTCCTCTCCTCCTGATGATGATAAAGTCCTCCTCTCCTCCTCCTGATGATATAAAGTCCTCCTCTCCTCCTGATGATATAAAGTCCTCCTCTCCTCCTGATGATATAAAGTCCTCCTCTCCTCCTCCTGATGATATAAAGTCCTCCTCTCCTCCTGATGATATAAAGTCCTCCTCTCCTCCTGATGATATAAAGTCCTCCTCTCCTCCTCCTGAGGATATAAAGTCCTCCTCTCCTCCTCCCGATGATATAAAGTCCTCCTCTCCTCCTGATGATATAAAGTTCTCCTCTCCTCCTCCTGAGGATATAAAGTCCTCCTCTCCTCCTCCCGATGATATAAAGTCCTCCTCTCCTCCTGATGATATAAAGTCCTCCTCTCCTCCTCCCGATGATATAAAGTCCTCCTCTCCTCCTCCCGATGATATAAAGTCCTCCTCTCCTCCTCCTGATGATATAAAGTCCTCCTCTCCTCCTCCTGAGGATATAAAGTCCTCCTCTCCTCCTCCTGATGATATAAGTCCTCCTCTCCTCCTGATGATATAAAGTCCTCCCTCCTCCTGATGATATAAAGTCCTCCTCTCCTCCTCCTGATGATATAAAGTCCTCCTCTCCTCCTGATGATATAAAGTCCTCCTCTCCTCATGATGATATAAAGTTCTCCTCTCCTCCTCCTGATGATATAAAGTCCTCCTCTCCTCCTGATGATATAAAGTCCTCCTCTCCTCCTCCTGATGATATGAAGTCCTCCTCTCCTCCTCCTGAGGATATAAAGTCCTCCTCTCCTCCTGATGATATAAAGTCCTCCTCTCCTCCTGATGAGATAAAGTCCTCCTCTCCTCCTCCTGATGATATAAAGTCCTCCTCTCCTCCTCCTGATGATATAAAGTCATCCTCTCCTCCTCCTGATGATATAAAGTCCTCCTCCTCCTCCTGATGATATAAAGTCCTCCTCTCCTCCTCCTGATGATATAAAGTCCTCCTCTCCTCCTGATGATATAAAGTCCTCCTCTCCTCCTCCTGATGATATAAAGTCCTCCTCTCCTCCTCCTGATGATATAAAGTCCTCCTCTCCTCCTCCTGATGATATAAAGTCCTCCTCTCTCCTCCTGATGATATAAAGTCCTCCTCTCCTCCTCCTGATGATATAAAGTCCTCCTCTCCTCCTCCTGATGATATAAAGTCCTCCTCTCCTCCTCCTGATGATATAAAGTCCTCCTCTCTCCTCCTGAGGATATAAAGTCCTCCTCTCCTCCTGATGATATAAAGTCCTCCTCTCCTCCTGATGATAGAAAGTCCTTCTCTCCTCCTCCTGAATGATATAAAGTCCTCCTCTCCTCATCCTGATGATATAAAGTCCTCCTCTCCTCCTCCTGATGATATAAAGTCATCCTCTCCTCCTCCTGATGATATAAAGTCCTCCTCTCCTCCTCCTGATGATATAAAGTCCTCCTTCTCCTCCTCCTGATGATATAAAGTCCTCCTCTCCTCCTCCTGATGATATAAAGTCCTCCTCTCCTCCTCCTGATGATATAAAGTCCTCCTCTCCTCCTGATGATATAAAGTCATCCTCTCCTCCTCCTGATGATATAAAGTCCTCCTTCTCCTCCTCCTGATGATATAAAGTCATCCTCTCCTCCTCCTGATGATATAAAGTCCTCCTTCTCCTCCTCCTGATGATATAAAGTCATCCTCTCCTCCTCCTGATGACATAAAGTCCTCCTCTCCTCCTCCTGATGATATAAAGTCCTCCTCTCCTCCTTATGATAGCCCCTCTCCTGATGATATAAAGTCCTCCTCTCCTCCTGATGATATAAAGTCATCCTCTCCTCCTCCTCCGATGATATAAAGTCCTCCTTCTCCTCCTCCTGATGATATAAAGTCATCCTCTCCTCCTCCTGATGATATAAAGTCCTCCTTCTCCTCCTCCTGATGATATAAAGTCATCCTCTCCTCCTCCTGATGACATAAAGTCCTCCTCTCCTCCTCCTGATGATATAAAGTCCTCCTCTCCTCCTCCTGATGATATAAAGTCCTCCTCTCCTCCTCCTGATGATATAAAGTCCTCCTCTCCTCCTCCTGATGATATAAAGTCCTCCTTCTCCTCCTCCTGATGATATAAAGTCATCCTCTCCTCCTCCTGATGATATAAAGTCCTCTTCTCCTCCTCCTGATGGTATAAAGTCCTCCTCTCCTCCTCCTGATGATATAAAGTCCTCCTCTCCTCCTCCTGATGATATAAAGTCCTCCTCTCCTCCTCCTGATGATATAAAGTCCTCCTCTCCTCCTGCTGATGATATAAAGTCCTCCTTCTCCTCCTGATGACGATATAAAGTTCTCCTCTCCTCCTCCTGATGATATAAAGTCCTCCTCTCCTCCTCCTGATGATATAAAGTCCTCCTCTCCTCCTCCTGATGATATAAAGTCCTCCTCTCCTCCTTCTGATGATATAAAGTTCTCCTCTCCTCCTCCTGATGATATAAAGTCCTCCTCTCCTCCTCCTGATGATATAAAGTCCTCCTCTCCTCCTCCTGATGATATAAGTCCTCCTCTCCTCCTGATGATATAAAGTCCGCCTCTCCTCCCCTGATGATATAAGAGTCCTCCTCTCCTCCTGATGATATAAAGTCCTCCTCTCCTCCTCCTGATGATATAAAGTCCTCCTCTCCTCCTGATAGATATAAAGTCCTCCCCTCCTCCTCCTTGAGGATATAAAGTCCTCCGTCTCCTCCTCCTGATATTAAGTCCTCCTCTACTCCTCCTGATGAGTAAAGTCCTCCTCTCCTCCTCCTGATGATATAGAGTTCTCCATCTCCTGACCCTGATGATATAAAGTCTCCCTCTCTCTCCTCCTGATGATATAAAGTCCCTCCTCTCCTCCTCCTGATGATATAAAGTCCTCCTCTCCTCCTCCTGATGATATATCCTCCTCTCCTCCTGATGATATAAAGTCCTCCTCTCCTCCTCCTGAGGATATAAAGTCCTCCTCTCCTCCTCCTGATGATATAAAGTCCTCCTCTCCTCCTCCTGATGATATAAAGTCCTCCTCTCCTCCTGATGATATAAAGTCCTCCTCTCCTCCTGATGATATAAAGTTCTCCTCTCCTCCTCCCGATGATATAAAGTCCTCCTCTCCTCCTCCTGATGATATAAAGTCCTCCTCTCCTCCTCCTGATGATATAAAGTCCTCCTCTCCTCCTCCTGATGATATAAAGTTATATATTGACATATTTGGGTGAACTTCTCCTTTAACGCTCGTTAACAATGATTTTTTTTCTCTACTTACTTTAGTTTTAGTTTGGGTTGATAAAATTCGTGCTGAAGGCTTTTCACTGATGTCGTCTGTTTGAATAAACTTTATTAACATGTTGAGCGGAGGACGAGTTGAACTGAAGGGGTTAAGGCTCAGAGGAATGTGTGGAGGCAGGAGGAGGAGGAGGGAAAAGGTTTTTCACTTCAATCCTGCTTTACATATTTTCATTCACCTCCTCTGACGGTCTCCACCTCTACTCCTCCTCAGAGTTCCTCCTTCATCCCACCGCTTCATTCTCCTCTTCCTCAGACGACTCCATCAGCCAGGTCACCGCGGAGATGCCGGGGACTCTTCCCAGGTTTCCCACCATGCCTTCCGTTCTCAGCTCCCTGCCCAGAGGCATCAACCCTCCCAGTTTACCCAGAGGCATCACGATGCCCAGTCTGCCCACTATGCCCAGTTTACCCAGCATGCCCCGAGGTATGAACATACCCAGTCTGCCCAGGGGGATGAACATACCCAGCCTGCCCAGGGGGATGAACATACCCAGCCTGCCCAGGGGGATGAACATACCCAGCCTGCCCAGGGGGATGTCGCTGCCGAGGCCCGTCGACATGTCTGCCGTGTCCCAGGCTCCTCGGAGGCTGCTGCAGGACTGCTGCTCTGTGCTGGACCATCAGACACCCGGAGGTACTTCTGATATCCTGATATTCTGATATCCTGATACTTCTGATATCCTGATATTCTGATATCCTGATACTTCTGATATCCTGATACTTCTGATATCCTGATACTTCTGATATCCCGATACTTCTGATACTTCTGATATTCTGATACTTCTGATATCCTGATATTCTGATATCCTGATACTTCTGATATCCTGATACTTCTGATATCCTGATACTTCTGATACTTCTGATATCCGGATACTTCTGATATCCTGATACTTCTGATACTTCTGATATTCTGATACTTCTGATATCCGGATACTTCTGATACTTCTGATACTTCTGATACTTCTGATATTCTGATACTTCTGATATCCTGATACTTCTGATATCCTGATACTTCTGATATCCTGATACTTCTGATATCCTGATCCTTCTGATATCCTGATACTTCTGATACTTCTGATATCCTGATACTTCTGATATTCTGATACTTCTGATACTTCTGATATCCTGATACTTCTGATATTCTGATACTTCTGATATCCTGATACTTCTGATATCCTGATACTTCTGATATTCTGATACTTCTGATAATCCTGATCTTCTGAACTATATCCTGATACTTCTGATATCCTGATACTTCTGATACTTCTGATATCCTGATACTTCTGATATTCTGATACTTCTGATATCCTGATACTTCTGATATTCTGATATTCTGATACTTCTGATATTCTGATACTTCTGATATTCTGATATTCTGATACTTCTGATATTCTGATACTTCTGATATTCTGATATTCTGATACTTCTGATACTTCTGATATTCTGATACTTCTGATACTTCTGATATTCTGATACTTCTGATATCCTGATACTTCTGATACTTCTGATATCCTGATACTTCTGATATTCTGATATTCTGGTACTAGTACAATCATGATCATTGATGTTGATGATTTGACTATAGTTTGAGGAAACGTCCTGTTTTCACAGTTTCACGATTACGTATTTTGTCCCTACAACATTGCTCTGCTGGATTTTTTTGCTGCCTTTTGAAAAGCATAAATAACACAGTTAAAATATAACAAACACAATTAAGAGATGTATTGAGATCATGGCTCATGCAGGTATTCGGCCCTTGAGGTGATCACATAATGTTTTGGTAGAAGTTCACTGACAGCTGTTAACTCAGGGTTCAGGAAATTTGCAGTTTTCCAAATTGTATTGTTCTTAAAACAAATCTTTTTGTTATACCTATTGAGCAACAGGCTCAGTGGGTGTCACACAGAGACAGAAGAGCTTGAAGTCGACACAGTAGAAACATCTATGAAAGAAAAAAACAGCCAAAGTATCATTTTAATCTATTGTTTGATTTTTGTTTTTTTTTTGTTTACATTTTTGGTCATGCCATTTTTCACTGGATTGAGTTGAAATTTGTCCCGAACATCCAAGAAACCTTAAGAGTCATCTAGAACATAGTTAATATCTCACCTAGTTCTCACTGTGTTGAACCAAACGTAGTTTCTGAGGAGTTTTAATGTCGTTCTGTCACAGTTATTGGTCCTGCAGAGACGCTGAGTGATGAATAACTTGTTTCTGACCTCTTTTAAGTATATTTTTCCTACTTTTCACTGAATGTTATATCTGATTAAGTAGGTAGATGTTTGTTCTGTGTTGACTTCAAGGTTTCTTATCTTTGTGCGATACCTGTTGAGCCTGTTTTTCATTGGGTGATCTAAAATGCAACAAACTGAGCTATAACCTCCACATTTCCTGAAGCTAAAAATCCATGGAATGAACCGGGAAAATCAAAAGATGACGTGAAGTCTTCAGATGTTTTATTTCATTTTCAAAACCACGATATTTTCAGTTTAAGATCCAGAAGACAAAAAGCGAACCAGTAAGTATTCAGTATGTTCTGGTCGACTTTATTGATTATCATCGTAGCTGCTTATTCATTTCTGTCTATAATCGATTGATCGACTTCTTGTTGCAGCTCTAAATTGGACATCACAAAGTTATTGGATCCATAATCATGAAGTGAATATAGTATTTTAATCCAGCAGCTGTTCACTGAAGTATTTGTGCTTCTGTGTTCTCCTGTTCGCAGTAAACACAGAGTAGTTTCACTGCTGTGGAGACAACTGAAGCTGCTGCAGTTCTGCAGGTTTCTGATATGTTTTTCTTTTTTTTTTTTCTGTTTCGGCTGGAATGATAAATAAATCCAGAGCAGATTATAGAGCGCTGAGCTGCTGCACATGGCCCGGATCTCACACACACACACACACACACACACACACACACACACACACACACACACACACACACAGAGGAATCTTTCAGATGCTGAGATTATTAATTATAATCTGTAATAAATCAGTTTGAACAACAACAATCAGGTTGTTAACATGAAACCTCAGATTTTAATATCGTCCTCTGAATGTGGAGGAACGAGGTTCTGAACTGACGGTGAATTAAAGGAGGTGGGTTTAATGTGTGTGTGTGTGTGTGTGTGTGTGTGTGTGTGTGTGTGTGTGTGTAGAGGATTAACTGTAAACGTGTGTGTGTGTGTGTGTGTGTGATGGGAGTGACGGTGTGGATGTGAGCTGACGGAGTCGTCTTCATGTACGGTGAGAAATTTGAACATTTATTTCACATTTTTTTTCAGTTATCTGCGTGTTGTGATGATGTGTTTGCAGCTGCTCGATGTTAAAGGTGACAAAAAGTAAAGAGCTTTAAAATTAAATATATAAACAGAGTTATAATAAAACGTCTGTGACATAGTGTACAACTAAAAGATCCTGAAGTCTTTAATTTGACTCATTACCGTGCTTTGCTATTTTTAACAGAATGAATAAAGGACAATCTCATTAACTGTATTATATGAATAGATTTTAATGGTTTTTATGCTCAGTTTAATGTTTAAGGTATTTCTTAATAGATTGAAGTACATGTAGTGAGTAACTGATGTCAAAATTTACAAGATGTTACGTGAAAATTATGACATTTAAAGTCAAAGTGATTTCCTATAATCGGTGTGAGCGCCACCTGCTGGACCGGAGTGTGAAGCAGACAGCGACAGTTTAACACTGAACTTCCTGTCTGAGTTTATCTGAACAGGTTTAAATCACAAAAGAATTAGAAACGAATGAAAAGTAGTGAAATTACAAGATAAAACAAGGATTTTTAAAAAGATGTATTTTTATTTATCTGCTCATAGAAGTTAAAAGTAAACTAAACAAATTGTGACACATGATATGTGACGTCTGCCGGTTCAGGTCTCCAACAAAACAAAACAAAAGACATTTAAACTCCTAAAGTCTCATCAGGTTCTGATCTGATCCGGAGACGTCGACCGACGGGAGGAGAGCCAAGAGACGACTCAGAATTAAAATCCAAATTATGAGCCAAACGTTTGACTTGCTTAATAAGAAACTGTGAGATTTTAATCGAGTCAAAATCAAGAGATTAGTTTAAAAAAAACACCTTTCGTTCGTTATTAATTTGATTTGTTTTTGGCAGAATTTTACTTCCATAGCTGGATATCTTGTTGGAGCTACTCTTTACTGCTGTACTTATGAATTCATACTTCACATGAGGATGTATTACTTAAAGATGTTGTGTTTGACAGAACCTTGGACTCAGGTGTCAGCTCGGTGCCTTGCTCAGTGGCCCCCCGCAGGTCACATGTGTGTTTGGGGGGATTGAACCTGCGTCGCTGCAGCTGCAGTCGACTCTTTAAGCTCACTAACTATGAACAACAATATAAACACATTATGTAACAACAAGCCACCGCAGGATTAATGCTTAAGACGTAGTATTACTGCTGCTGCATTGTAGTGTGTGTGTGTGTGTGTGTGTGTGTGTGTGTGTGTGGATCTCTTGTCTCCTCTAATCTCCAAAAACCTGTCACACTGAACATGGAGAGAGATGAAAACTGAGGTAAAACCTCGAGAAGAGACGGTCAAACGTCGACTCTCTGTCGCCCCCTGCAGGGCCAAAGACTCATTACAGGCTTTTATTTTGAAGGTTGAAAGTGTATTTTCTCATAAATCTCCTTTTAATCTCTTAATGTTCAGGTCTGTGTGGCTGCTGCTGGGCGCTACGTCCTCGCTACAAGCGGCTGGTCGATAATATTTTCCCAGAAGACCCGGAGGTACACACGCACACGCACACACACACACACACACACACATACACAACACACACGCACACACTGCGGAAATCCAATACACAAATAAACATGCCATCATTTATTCATTTTAATTATATTTCTGCTTTTATTTACATTTAATTTATTCCTCTGTGGAAACACAATGTTGATAAATTAAAGTAGATAAATCTTGTAATTTACAGTAAAATAATCAGGAATCAAATATAATTAGAAATATCACTTTATGCACATTTTATAAATGAATTGATGCCTTTCAAGATTTCTTTTTAATCATATTTCTGATGCATTTAATTGTATAGTTACTTATCGAGTCGATCATTTATTTATTTGTTTTTGATTTTGGCCCATTCGGCCCATCGTAGAGTTTCTATCCATGCAGAGATTGGAGGTTTATTTAACTGTGAAATGGAAGCTGCTCCATGAAACCTGCTGAGTAGTAGATTATCCAGGGAGACGACATGTTGATGTTGATTCTGTAAAATCAACTTTACCTCTGGAAAAAAAATGTAACTTTAAATTTACAAAACGTCCTGTAACACCTGAGCTGAGCAACAACATTTATCTGTGACCTCGATGTGTTTGAAAGAGCTGAAAATGTCAAGAAGTCGAGCTTGAGTTGAAACTAGGAGAGTAAAATTAAACGTGTGTGTGTGTGTGTGTGTGTGTGTGTGTGTGTGTGTGTGTGTGTGTGTGTGTGTTCAGGACGGGCTGGTCAAAGCCAACATGGAGAAGCTGACGTTCTTCGCTCTGTCGGCTCCGGAGAAACTGGACCGCATCGCTGCGTACCTGTCAGAGCGCCTGACCAGAGAGCTGAACCGCCACCGCTACGGGTCAGTGCACACCATGCCACGACAGCAACAACACACACACTTAACACAGGTGTGACCTGAGTGTGTTTGTCCTGCAGGTATGTGTGCATAGCGATGGAGGCGATGGAGCAGCTGCTGCTGGCGTGTCACTGTCAGAGCATCAACCTGCTGGTGGAGAGTTTCCTCAGCACGCTGCGTCTGCTGCTGGAGGCCGACAAACCTCACCTGCACATCCTCGCCACCAACTCGGTTCGTCCTGTGACCACAATGTGACCTTTAGTCTTTAAAATGAAGCTCCACATCGATGTTACATTCACCTGCAGGTGTCACTGCACCGGAAACAAGCAGCACAGTCAATTCTCACACTTTGCAATGCATGATGGGTGATTATCTGGATTATTACTGTGAGCTGCTGTGAATTTGAATTTGAGCGGCAAACTGAAGCAAAAGTAAAACAAAGTAAAGATGGTACATTACAGGCAAATACTGTAATTAGGACACAGCAGCGTGCAGTTACTAACTAGTAGTTGTACAACATGGTACGAATGCTAGCATGCTAACAGGCTAACATGCTCACAACAGGCTAGCACAGTACATTACTGCAATAATACTGTAAATTCAATGTGTCTCTACTTTTCATTTATATCACTATACATTTAATACAGTATACTTCTGTGAATTTACTGCAGTTATCAGCCAGAGGTTTGCTGTAACATTACAGTATTTATTTTTTACAGTGTGCTGCAGTCAGACTGATAAACAGAAGCAGGAAAACTCCCAAAAGTTCCACAGTAATCTGTGAGCTCTCCTCCCGTCAGTACACGAGGGAGCAGAATCTGAAATGACTGCAGGAGTTTGTTCCTCCAGTTAAATGTGTGTTTTTGTGAATGGAGTCTGGTGTGTTTGTGGAGAGAGACAGAGAGATCAGCTGCTCTGTGACAAAAGGTCCTTTTCTCTTTGTTCAGTTTGTGAAGTTTGCGAACATCGAGGAGGACACGCCGTCGTATCATCGCAGCTACGACTTCTTCGTGTCTCGCTTCAGTGAGATGTGTCACTCTGAACACGAAGACCTGGACGTCCAGAACAGGTCCGTCTGTCTGCTTCTTACTGACGATACGCTTTGATTCCTGATCAGGATCAGTCATCAGTCGCAAGGGAACATTCAACAACAGCCTCTGTTTGAGTTAGCTTGTGCTTCACTGAATCATCTTTAAAACCACAAACTGTGGTGAACTGTGTGACGCACAAGACCAAAAACACGACCTCTGGAGTTTGACTACAACAATATATTTTTACTTTTAATTTTTAAATTATAAACATAACTTCCTGTTGAAAGATAGCTGACTGTTGAGTCACAACCCCAGAAACTGAAGGGGTGTGTGTGTGTGTGTGTGTGTGTGTGTGTGTGTGTGTGTGTGTGTGTCTGTGTGTGTGTGTGTGTGTGTGTGTGTGTGTGTGTTCAGGATCCGTGTGTCGGGGATCCGAGGTCTTCAGGGTGTAGTCAGGAAGACGGTGGACGACGAGCTGCAGGTGAACATCTGGGAGCCTCGTCACATGGAGCAGATTGTCCCCGCCCTGCTGGTCAACCTGCAGCAGCACACACACGCCGACAGGTACACACACACACACACACACACACTAATATATGTAAAAAATACATCTAATTTAACAGTTTAATCGATGAGTAAATGTGACATTATGTGGTTTTAATAAATACTCGAGAAGAATTTGTTCATCGTTTAGTTGGAGGCTAAACTAACATTTCTCAGGTGAGTGGATTCACAGGTGTTGGTATTATAACTGTGTGTGTGTGTGCGTGTGTGTGTGTGTGCGTGTGCGTGTGTGTGTGCAGTGAGTCTCCAGCAGAGCAGACTGAGGTGTGTTTCAGGGAGCTGTTGGGTCGAGCTGCTTACGGACACATTAACAACGCCATCAGACCCGTGCTGATGTAAGAGACGCTCAGCTCGTCTACAGCAGCAGCAGCAGTATTATTATTATTAGCAGATGTATGTCAGGTGTACCTGTGTGTGTTTCAGGCACCTGGACAGTCACAGACTTTGGGAGGGGCGGAGCTTTGCTGTTCAGTGTTTCCAGATCATCATGTACTCCATCCAGGTGAGTGAGAACTGTTACAGCTGCTGTTTATGATAATATGTCGTGTTTAACTTCATGTGATTCGTCTGAGCTGAAACATGAAGTCACTCACTGAACTGCACATCTTTGATCCTTTTTAATTAACAGTATTTAACCTGTGTTAACTGAACTCTCCTCGCCTCAGTCGCAGCATTCACACCTGGTGATCCAGCAGCTGTTGGGTCACCTGGACGCTAACAGCAGGAGTCCAGCTTCGGTCCGGGCCGGGATCGTAGAAGTTCTGTCTGAAGCTGCTGTTATAGAAGCCACTGGATCTGTTGGTCAGTCAGATTAACGTACGCCTGCCTCCTGTGCTTCTCTTCATGAGGTATTAATACGCTCTGTGTGTGCTGCAGGTCCAACAGTACTTGAGGTGTTCAACACGTTGCTGCGACAGCTCAGGCAGAGTGTCGACTACCAGCTGACCGGTTACTACGACAATGCCGGGAAACGCAGAACCACCTCAAGGGAAGAGAAAACTCTGCAGGACGCCGTCATCAAAACCATCGGTCAGGCTCAGGGTTTATCTTCCTGTTGTCTTTGTTCTGAAGTCATCACCTCGTCTGAACTCCTGTTTTCTGTCCAGGATCTTTTGCCAACACGCTTCCCATCTACCAGAGGTCAGAGGTCATGCTGTTCATCATGGGGAAGATCCCTGTTCCTGGTATCTACCCCGCCCTGGGGTCGCCCAACGCCGGGTACCACTCACACCTGCTCAACTCTACATGTTTTAAACATTAAGAATACCACAGATACGTGTGTTTCATGTCGTTACGTGTGTGTCTGTCTCAGGTTTGAGGGCAGCAGAATGATCCAGGTGATGCTGTTGAAGTCTCTCCTCCAGGTGAATTCAGCTCAGTGTTGTTGTCAGTGTGCTGCTTCAGCTTACCTTCAGTTTAAAGGAGCACAGTGTGAATTCTTCAAAGATTATAGGGTTTATTTTCCCCCTATGATCTATGTAACTACCAATCATCCTGCTGAAATAACTGCAGAACTTTGTACTGAATTTCTGTACACACAGTAACCTAATGACCTTCACACCCAGAAAACTACTTAATGAGCTACCAGATCACCTGGCTGCTTATTGCAACTGCTACTAAACCACCAAACTATCTACTGACCTATCAAACTGCTTCCTACACCTACTGACGTACCAAACTACTTAAATAGTTGTTGACTGAACTACCAACCCACCAACCAAACTACTTGTTGCGTGGTCGCTCTCTCTCGCCCTCCGTCAGGTGTCGGAGCGTTATGAGAGCAGTAACCTGCTGACGGCGCTGCCCTCGTCCTTCCTGGAGCCTCTGCTGTCCTTCACTCTGATGGAGGATCCAGAGATCCGTCTCCTCGTTCTCTCCATCCTCACCTCGCTCATCGACAGATGCCACAACGCTGCCAGACTCGCCGCTGTCAGGTCACGACTCAACAGACACAACACACAACAACACTTTTTAGCTTTTAACTGAGGAGTTATTCACAGCAGGGAAATCTTCACCTTTTAATGATAATTATATGTATGTTTCTGAGTGATTGATTGTGACAGAGTCTTCCTGCGTGTCCACAGTGTGATGTTTGACGTCTCTGTGCTGGAACTGAAGGAGGACAGATGCTCTCGACAGGACAACTTGTTCATCAGGAAGGTGACGGAAAACATTCACCACATTCTCCAAACCAGAACTGAACCTGACAGATTCACTGTTTGATTGTCGCATCAGAGGTTTGAGCGAGACAAACATTATTTAGTACATTGTGTCGTGTGTGTGTGTGTGTGTGTGTGTGTGTGTGTGTGTGTGTGTGTGTGTGTGTGCAGCATGCTCAGCGTCTCTACAGGCACGTCTACCTCACCTGTAAGGAGGAAAGCAGTGGGCGGGGCCACTACCAGGCCCTCATCACCCTATTGGCTGTACTCAGTGTGGAACTGGCCAATGAGGAGGTGGTGGTGGACCTGATCCGACTTGTCCTCGCTCTGCAGGTACAGAGAGCGTCTATCGTAATGATATTAAGAGTAGAGTGTATACCTCCGCAAAGACCCTAACCCTGACTAATACGATATCAAATAAAATATATTTACATCTGCTGGATTCACTCAGAGATACCAGACACATAAATACAACTGATTCTTTTCATCAAGATCTGTGAATTATTATCTGAGAATTTCACCAAAAAACACCATCTCACAGTGTTGAAGAGCATCAGTACAATCACTGGTTCTGTCAGTTTATCTGGACCCACACCAACAGTTAATGGACCAACCAGCGACCCAACAGCGCAGCCAACTGAGCCACAAATCAAACTGACATGGCTTCTTCTTCTCTCTGTTTTCATTGGCCGGTCAGGAGCTGGCGTTGTCCAGTCAGGAGTGTCTGTCGGTGTTTAACCGCTGTGGCGTTCACGCCGTCTGCGCCGCCTTCATCAACCTGTTGTCGCAGCTCGGTCCGCCTCCACCGCTCCACCAACACGTCACACAGGTGAGGAGATGGAGTGTGTGTGTGTGTGTGTGTGTGTGTGTGTGTGATGAAGGTGTGTATATGCACAAGATCAGATGTAGTTGATGTGTGTTGTGTTTGTGTGCAGGTTATAGAGACTCGACAGAGAGACGCTCCTCACCTGCTGCCTGAGGACGTCTTCTGTGACAAACCCAGGTAGACACACAGAGAGAGTTTATATTTCAGAAAAAACAAGAATCTCACTGAGATTATTAATCAGGACTGTGACAAACACATTTAAATACTGAATGTTTGTGTGTGTGTGTGTGTGTGTGTGTGTCAGACTACCAGCAGGTGAGCTGCAGGTAGACGAGTCCTGTCTGTTCGTCCAATCAAAGATCTGCGACGCTCTGACAGGAAGCAGCTACAGCGCACACAGCGAACGCTTCAACACGCCATACACACCTCAGCTGACAGGTACACACACACACACACACACACACACACACACACACACACACACACACACACACACACACACACTTCCTGTCCGCAGAGTGTATTCAGAGTGTTACTGTGTGTTTCAGATGAGGATCGTCTGTCTAAGAGGAAAAGTATTGGAGACGTCATCTCTCTGCAGATAGACATGGACACACAGTACTGTCCTGATGCACAGCAGGTACCTGACTGTCTACCTGACTGTCTGTCTGCCTGTCTGTCTGTCTGTCTTAGCAGTCTGTCCTTTTTTCTGTCTGTCTGATGTCTCTCTGTCTCCTCTAGAAGCCTCAGACAGAACAGATCACCTTTGAGACGCTGAAGAACGCCATCGGTAAGTGTTCCAAACAAGAAGTTAAACGAGCTAAAATCAGACCAATAAGACTAAAATAGATTCAGTAGCACAGGCACGGGGAAAAGAAACAACCAAGTATAACACAAACTTAATTGAGCTAAATAGGTGTTGAAGTGACGCCAATTTTATTTTGAAAATGCGTTCTGCAGAAGACAGAGGGGGAGTCGAGGAAGAGGAGAGGAGGAAGAGGATGCTGCTGGTGGAGAAGTTTCAGACAGCTCCATTCGAGGAGATCGCCGCTCACTGTGGAGCCAGGGTGAGTCTGACAGCTGACAGCTGACCTCTGACCTCCGACCTCTCATCACAGTGTGTTGAATGAGTCATTTTATCTCTGTTCCAAGCATTATGAGAAACAAAAGATATTTCACACAATTTTATCACAATCAATAAATGACAAAGGATCGAGGCTGAAGCTAACGTCTACATCATCCTCTGACCGTTTGATTGACACCTTGTTATGCCCTCCCTGGAGCCAATGAGACAGTTCATCCACTAATTGATTCCTCGACTAATCACATATGTGTGTCTTGTAGAACTGTGACAGTTTTCTGATCATCTCTCTGCAGACGTCTCTGCTTCAGACTAAACTGGACCAGGTCTTTGATCTGATCATACGTCCTCCTCCGTCTCCGTCCGGAAACTCGCCGCCGCGCTCGACGCCGCTCTACGAGATGAAGTTTCCCGACCTGTGTGTCTATTAGACCCACAGAGACGTTAAAGCTTTCCTTACTTCATGTCATCAATTCACATTTATGGAAACAGATTCTATTTTTCTGACCAATTATCGTTCAACATGTTGTCCTTCAGTGTTTCTGTTTAAATGTCTGTCAGGAATCATTGATCCTTCACTTTCAGATCTGATGTAAATCTGAACACATCCTGTAGATTTGGACTGCACTAATAAAACAATTAACTTATGCTCATGATTTATTGTTTTCTTTCGTTCATTTATGAGTTTCAATAACTATAAAATTAAATTAACTGATATTGTGTAGCCTACATTTTAACAATCTTAAAGTGTTTAAAGTCTCCACTTGAAGTCCTTCATCATGAGGACTCATGTCAGCTGAAGATGGTGAATATCAGCTGAGATCTGTTTGTGGAATTCGACTTGATTTAATGAGAAAATGTTGTGTAACTGGAAAACACACAAAGTGATAAACAAAATAAAACTCCTTTTCTTTTGCTTGCAAATAACTCTTTATGCTTTCATATCATTTACAGTTATTTACATAAATCAATAAATATCAAAACACTCTCTCTTCATCTCTCTCAGTCACTCAGAATCATGATTTCAAAGCTTTTTATTGGTCTGCTAACGAGTAACCAATGAGAGCGTCTCCTGCCTCTCCATCCTCGTCCTCTCACTGCTGCTGCTGTCCGTCTTTGTTGATGACGTTCTTGAACAGCGTGAGCAGCGGTCTCTGGCTGCGCTCGTCCCAGCTCTTCATGAAGCCGCCGTAGCGTTTGCTGGCGGGCGGGCCGCTCCAGCGGAAGTGCTTCATCTTGTACAAACCATCTTTCTTCTCCTGGATGTCTCCCAGAAGCTGCTGCTGCTCCTCCTCCGCCTCCTCCATCACCTCCTGCGCCTTCTCCTCCTGCATCACTTCCTGCACCGCCTTCTCCTCCTCCTCCTGCGCCACAGCTGCTGCTGCCAACAGCTCACTGGCGAGCTCACGCCTCCTGATCTCTCCAGGGAAGACCTCGGCGGACTCCTCCTCCACGCCGTTGGAGGTGTAGACTTTGACCGGGCGACGTTTTCGGCCGACTGGCTTCCCCCAGCGGAAGTGCTCCATGGAGTAGGAGCGTTTGGCCTGAGGAGAGGAGGACGAGGAAGGGAGGGTGAAGGAGGAGGGGTCTGATGGAGGCGGAGGTTGGAGGTGGGCATTGCCTGGGATGACGGGGGTCTCCGCGGTGAGGTCGGAGTGACAAAGCTGGATGCACTCCTGCAGGAGAAGACGAGGCGTAAAGGAGACATGGGGACAGCACAAATATGAATGTAGTCGTAAAACACAACATGAAGCCACACAGAGATCTGAGAACCTCGTCCACTAAATGTTTGGATGTTTGTGTGTTGAACGCTTTCGTCAAAGTTTAAAAGACGCAAGAAAGAATCGAACGCTTTGTAGCAAGCAAGTGGAGTTCGAGTGAGAATTCAAGAATATAATTTCATGCTTATTTGTACAATGTATTCACTTTTTTCAGTCATTTTACACTAAAAACGCTGCAATGTCCGAAACATTTATTTTCGGGGGGCATTAGGGGCCCAACAGCATTTTTTTTTGCTCCGAGGCTCCTTAATAAGTTAACACGGCAGTGCTGTTAATTATACTCTACATCTGTTATTATTTCAGAGCGTCACATGCAAAAGTGATGATGCTTCCTGACAGGAAGAAGAGACAAACATTTTCTGTAGCCACCAAAGATACAACATGATGAATATAAACATAAATATTAGCAGCGTTAAACCACCAAAGAAGAATAATGATAATAAAAGTTACCATCACGCTGCTCTCAGAGTTGAGCTCCTGACAGCTCGGATGCTCCCAGCACTGACTGGCAGCTCCTTTGGCCACGCCCACAACCACCACAGCCACCAATAGCCACACAGGACACATTCTCCTGATGGCCAATCAGAGACAAGGACACAAAAGATATGACACGCATTAGGACGGATAACGTCACATTATTTATCATGTAATGACAAATGCAATGAAATAAACATATGTGATTAATTCACATTAATATACTGATTATAAATATTATAATTTAAAAACAATATTCCAGGTTTGATTTTTTTAAATTTATCTTTGATTCAAGATTTTAATTTTAATTTTTTTAACGTCATCTTTGATTTTATTTAGTAGTTTTTATATTATTTATGTCACATGAATCATTTTACATTCAATACTTTATCAACAAATACAATATACAAACCATTATTGAGCCGATAGTGGAGTTGTGTGTTATTAATATATTTTGTATACAAACACCATAAAATAATATAAAAAATATTCTTTATAAAAGTTATGTTTGATTTAAGTTTATTTTTTAAATTCCCTTTTTTCTTTCAATGTTTTATATATTTTTCTATTAAAAGTTAAAATATGAGTAAAATTATTTTTAATTATGGAGAGAATAGATTTATTTATAACACTGATATTATTACAGCCAATATAATATATTTTTTATTTATTTTTAAAAACTCTTTTAAGTTTAAAATGTATAAACTACACATTTTAAAAAAATATATAGTAAAATGTATTTATTTCATATTGTCATCCATATATTTTGTATAATGTTAATATTATTGCCAACCACTACATTGTATTCATTATTACTTTTGCACATATAGTTAGCAAACTTTTTAAATGTTATAAAATGTATTTATATATTTATTTTACATTATAATATGTAATGTTTATGATGTATTCAGTTCACAAATATCTTTAATTTCATACTTTAACATTTTCTTTTGACTACTTTTCTTAAATCAATATTAATGTGCACATTGTTACTTTATCATATCTTTTAAAATAACTTGCTGGTCGTGTTATTAGTTGGTAAAGAATATTTTATAACTCAAAGAACTGTTTGGATTTGAAACATATTTTATCATTTTAAAATTAATACATAGATAATAACAATAATAATATTTATGATATTTATTATCATGCAGATTCTCACCGCTTCTTCCTCTCGTCTTCTTTCTCTTATTGCTGGTGTTTTCCTGTCGTTCGGCCGTTGGATGGAGATTTCTGTCGTTTCTCTCCTCATCTGTCGGTCCGAAGGTCCGGACGACTTTTATAGTCTGTCAGCCAAGGACACACACACACACACACACACACGCACACACACACACGCACACACACACACACAGTCAAGGATGTCATCACCAACATTCATTCATGCTCGTCAACACACACTGCTGCATGAAAATGGACAATCAATTAAATATCATCCCCCTCCTCTTTCCACACACACACACACACACACACACACACACACACACACACCATACACATCCATTCATGCACTTTCACTTTGACTTTTTGCTTCTGTTTTCTTTAAAGATTTTTGTGGCCGACAGAACAGCGTCGTCCTCCAACTGCACTGAAAACTACAAATCAAAAATACAGGAAATAACCATCAAAACCTGGAGATGAGACATTTCCTCTCGATGAAAGCGTCACATCGAACACACACCGTGTAAATGTCCGTTCACCGCCTCAGTGCTGCTGCTGTGTTAAATGTCAGCGGGCAGATTTGGCAGATTAACACTGAAGCGTCATGTCGTCATCGGAGAGAAGACGGGATTCACCTGCAGGTGAGAGTGTACAGTGACACACACCTGCTGCAGCAGCGGGCCTTTGTCTGAGCTCTCAGCGTCTCTAATGATGAGTCCACACAGGGTTTATCTCATTTAACGGGTCGCTGAGGAAATGGGATGAAGATTACATCCACCTGGAACCTCTGTAAGGGTCTGTGTCCACTAAGACCTTTTCTTAAAGGCTATTGGTCCAACAAAAAGTCATCTCCAAAGCTCTTCATTCACTAGGAGGCTTTATGTCCGCTGGGAGACTCTTTTTAAGGCTCTATGTACACTGGCAGGCTCCTTTTAAAGGCTTTATATCCACGAGGAGGCTCTTTTAAAGGTTCTATTTCCACTGGGAGGCTCTTTTTAAGGTTCTGTTTCCACTGGGAGGCTCTTTTTAAGGGCTCTATGTACACTGGGAGGCTCTTTTTAAAGGCTTTATATCCACTAGGAGGCTCTTTTAAAGGTTCTATTTCCACTGGGAGGCTCTTTTTAAGGTTCTGTTTCCACTGGGAGGCTCTTTTTAAGGGCTCTATGTCAACTAGGAGGCTGTATGTAAATCTTTTCTGTAAAGTACTTCTACAACTTTAGACTTAGTGCTGTTATTATTTTCAAAATATTTCTGTATCGTCAACATATTGTCCAATCACAACATGTCTAACTTCTGACTTCTTGTTCTTCAATCACACACTGATACTTAAAAAAGTGCATTAACTTAATTTCAGCAGATATTGAATTTATTCATCTTGACATGATAGACGTTTGCATTAACTTATATACTTCATGTAGAACTTAATTAGATATAAATGTTTATTGTAGTATGTGAGTCTGAGTTCCCTTCAGTCTGCACTCCGGTCCTGCTTTCACATTATTGGGATTGATCGACAGTGCTGCGGGTGAACCGATCATCTAAAGAGACGTTTCCTCAGTGAGCTGAACGCTTCATGTCATGTCGTAGTAAAGTCATTTCTCTGAAGAGCTCTTTTTTTGTCTAATGGAACAAATTGAGCAGGCAGGTAAATATAAAGCCATTAGACCTCTCTGACAGCCTTGAGCTTCCATTCAAGCCATTTCACAAACAAACAAACACACAAACACACACACACACACACACACACACACACACGTTCAGGAGGAAAGAGGTAATGACATGACGAGGCAGGACTCAAGGTAAAGACACATTTAAGCACTTCATTCACCAGCTGCAGTCATTAAATTCTATGTGTTCTTCAGCTGCTCTGATGTTCCTCTTTTGTACTGGTCATATTTTATTATTATGTATGAACTATTTTTTTTTTTTAAAAATGACAAGATCACTGACAGATAACGTCTGATGGAGGAAACTGAACAACAATGAGCTGCAGATGTTTAATCTAAAAAAAAAAAAACAAAACAGCATTTTATTTATGTATGTAGAGACAATAATGATTCATGGAAGCAAAACCTAAGTAAGATTTACTCCCTCAACGGAAAGCCTACGAGATTTTTTGGATTATCGCAGTATCCAGATAACTCCACAGATGAACTCCACTCTGTGATGTGTGAAGCTAAATCAACTGTGTAGCAGTAAGAAGCTAATGTTAGGCTACAAACAGACGACATCACGGTCACATGACTGAAACGTCACCACCACTAAGAGTCTTACTGCACAATTACTATCCAGGTTTTCTATAAACTGATCAATGTACAAGTTGTAACGTCAGAGTTAGAACAGTGTGTAACTAAAGTGGGCCTGTAAAGACGGACTAGTGAGTAGCTGAGTCTCTGTGTTCGCTGTGAGGACGTTTAATGTCCCCGACAACCTCTGTAGTCTCATTCAGACACTCGATAGCAACCGCTAACTGTTTTTAACACATGAAGAGCTTCAGTTTTACTTCCTCTGTTTGTTGACTTGAAGGTTTTTTAACTTGGTGTGAAACCTGTTGAGTGTGTTTTTCATTCAGTTCAGGACGTCAGCAGGTTAAAACTCCTCATGACTTGTTGCATGTAGGTGATATCAATCAATCAATCAATCAAATTTTATTTGTATAGCCCTTTACAATATCCGGACGGTACCCAAAGTGCTTTACATCAAAGCAATAAAATAGTACATAAAAACACAAGAAAGTGCTACAGTGCTGCAAGAAAACACAAGAAAGTGCTACTAGTGCTGCAGGGTGTTAAAGGCCCTCTAAAAGTGCATAAAATAAAAACAGGCAAAATAAGTACACCTAAAAGCAGGACTACCCTAGTCAGAGTTAAATGCCAATTTAGAAAAGTGTGTCTTCAGCTTTGATTTAAAAAGGCTGAGGTCAGTAGTGGTGTGAATGTCAGGGGGCAGTCTGTTCCACAGCCTGGGAGCTGTGACAGCAAAAGAACGATCGCCCCACTGTTTAAGTCTTGACCTTGGGACCTCTAACAGGAGCTGGCCGGAAGAACGGAGGGCCCTGCCATGATCACGGACAGTTAAAATCTCTGACAGGTAGGAGGGAGCCAGGCCATTAATGGCATAAAAAGCAAACAATAAAAGTTTAAAATCAATTCTAAAACGAACTGGAAGCCAGTGGAGTGACGACAGCACAGGGGTAATGTGTTCACGCCTGGACGTGCCTGTTAAAAATCGTGCAGCAGCGTTCTGGACAAGTTGGAGACGCGAGATTAAAGACCAGCTGAGGCCGACATAAAGTGCATTGCAATAGTCCAGTCTTGAACTGATGAAAGTGTGGATCGCCTTCTCGAGGTCCTGCCGACTTAAAAAAGGCTTCACTTTGGCCGGGAGACGCAGCTGAAAAAAACTTGTGCTGACAACAGACCTAATCTGTTTATCGAATCTGAGCCCGCTGTCAAATGTTATCCCAAGATTCTTTACATGTGGTTTAAAAAAGGGCGCCAGAGTCCCAGAGCTTGTAATTAAAACATTTGACATAGATGGCGTGCCAAACAAAATGCATTCGGTTTTGCTGTCATTCAAGTGCAAAAAGTTCAGAGCCAGCCACTGTTTTATATCAGTGATACAGTCCAGTAACTGAGTAGGTACAGTGTTTTCATTGGGTCTCATGGGCAAATATAACTGTAAATCATCAGCATAAAAATGAAAAGACAGATTGTGTTTTTTTATAATTGATCCCAGAGGTAGCATATACAATGAAAACAGAATAGGGCCAAGAATAGAGCCTTGAGGCACCCCACAAGAGAGGGATGCCTGTGAGGAGCAGAGGTCACCAATCGTTACAGAGAAACTCCTATTTGCCAGGTATGACCTAAACCATTGGAGGGCGGTGCCACGGATGCCTGCATACTGCTCTAGGCGAGATACAAGGATAGCATGGTCGACTGTATCGAAAGCCGCTGTGAGGTCCAGCAGTACCAGCACAGCGGGGTTCCCAGCATCCACGGACAAGGCAATATCATTATGCACCTTTAACAGTGCTGACTCGGTGCTATGCCGGGATCTGAAGCCAGACTGAAATTTATCCAGGACAGAATTAATCTCTAAAAAAGTTTGTAATTGAATAAAAACAACTTTTTCCAATACCTTAGAAAGAAAAGGCAAGTGGGGGACATGCCTAAAATTGGACAGCACAGAGGGGTCAAGATGTGGTTTTTTGAGGAGGGGCCTAACCACAGCGTGTTTGAAGGCAGCTGGGACAGACCCTGAGCTAAGACAGGTGTTTATAAAAACCAGCAAACTTGATCCAACAGAACTAAAAACCTCCTTCAGAAACTTGGCTGGAATCATGTCTAAGGGACAGTTTGTGGGTTTTAGGCCACTAACCACCTTAGTGAGAGATGAAAGAGAAATAGTCTCAAACTGCTCGAAAACAGCAGATTGTGCAGGAGGAACACACACATCATCATCATCAGGGGACATAAGCACATTACTGATATTCTGCCTGACTGATGCCACTTTGTCTATAAAAAAAGAGACAAACTCTTCACAGGTTGTGGTGGAGGCATCGGACAGGACAGTAGAGCATGGGTTTATAACAGAGTCAATGGTTTTAAATAGCACTCTCGGATGATTAGAGCTGTTGGCTATAACAGAGGACAAATATTCTGACTTTGCCTCCTTCACAGCTCTCTGATAAGCAGCCAAACTGTCCCTTAACCAACCCAGTGATACATGCAGTTTGTCCTTTTTCCACCGCCGCTCAGCCTGTCTGCATTGTTGTCTGAGCAGACGGGTGTGGTCGTTCAACCAGGGATCGGCCTCGGTTTTGGTGCTTTTTTGCCGAAAAGGGGCAACAGAATCCAGAATTGCAGAGCATGTAGAGTGGAAAGTGGAGAGTAAGGTGTCTGGACAAAGGGGAGGAACCAGTCCACTGTCAGGCATGCAGCTGAGAGTCCCCAAAGGCGACAGCAAACTCTCTGGCCGTTGATGGAGTAAAGATACGGTGTCTGCGGGCCGGGGGAACATGCTTATTGGCAGGTGGGAGGGCAGCAAAATCAAAAACAATAGGGAGGTGATCCGAGATTGCAGTGTCCACTATTTCTCTAAGGGAAACTGAAAGCCCATGAGAAATGACAAGGTCAAGAGTGTGCCCATGTTCATGTGTTGGTGCATTAACAGATTGAGTAAGGCCAAACGAATCCAAAAGGCCTTTAAACTCATTTGCCAGTTGATTTGCTGCACAGCAAACATGAATATTAAAGTCCCCACAAATCAATAGTTTATCAAACTTTGGAATAAAATCAGACAAGAACTCAGAGAACTCTTGGAGAAAGTTCTTGTTAAAATTGGGTGGGCGATATATAATCTGAGTATTATGTCACAGTTTCAAACTTTAACAAGTCGTTTCTGAGCGGCTCAAACAAAGAAAGAGAAGCTTGAAGTCAACACAGTACAAACATCCAGCTGTGAAATAAAACTACTTCATGTGACGGCCAGTGAAAAGTATGAAAGGTGTTATTTTCAGAACATCAGTGAAGGAAGAGTTTGGACCTGCAGCACAGATTTCTATGGAAGAAGTAGATAGCAGAAGCAAAGATGGCCCCATTAAACCCAGTGAGAGTGGAGCTGCAGCAGCTGAGTTCAGATAGTGAGAGCAGACAATGGTCAGTCATATACACACTGTATACCTGAACTCTCATATGAATGACATGTGGAGGACTCTTCCTGTCAGCTCACCTTGTAGGAGCACCAGCAGGTGAAGTCCACCCCCCAGTTGTGCAGCTTCAGCTGGGCGTTTCCTGCAGCGTGGGCGCAGTGGAACCCCACGTAACAACCCTGACCCTGCACAACAAGGAAAACATTCTATCTTTATCTGCCTTCTTCAATAATGTCACTGACTGCAAGTTTAAAGGAGCACAACGTGGAAATGTTCCAGTACAAGAACCTCAACGTTGTTGGACTTTAGTGGAGTTAATGACAGTTAAGACATGAAATATATTGTAGGAATGAAAAGAGTTGATATTTCTGTAAGTCTGAGCGATGGATGGATAAACAAAAGGTTTAAATAATTTCTGTTCTTCCTAAAAGTCCTGAAAAACACATCAGATTCACAGTTTGTATCTTTGCCTTTGATATTCAGGTTTCTGAAGAACTTTCCCGAACCGAGTCCATAAAAGACCCGACACAGCAAAGTTTGAGATGTGGACAAAGTGAAAGACTTTTTACAACACTAAGACTTTCACAACATCAACCAGCAAGCTTTAAGCACAGGGTTGAGCACTAGGACCCAGCAGGCATCAGGGCGTGTAAACAGAGTGTGAGAGCTCACCTGGGAGCTCCTCCTCCTGTGATGAAGCACACCTGAGAGACCTTCAGCAGCTGAGGACGGACTGTGTTTGCTCTCACCTGCTGCTTTCAGTCCTTTAAAGGTAAGATATGATTTATCTTTACAGTAACATTCAGCTAACGAGCTAATAAGTCAACAACACAAACTCACTAAATGTCAAGAAAGGAAATATTTTGACTCCTATTTTCATTTTAAACAGAAACATACAACCGTCTGAACTGAAGTTTGTGTCTCTGACTGAACTGAGATCAGTTTAATCTGCTCGTTAACTCGTCGTCAAACTCACTTCATTCAAACTGGACCTGAACTGAATCACAGTCACAAACACTAACATGTAACTTTACTGTGTGTTTGACGAGGTTCTAGTTAAAAACTCACAAAGTATCTGCAGCACAGCTGAAGGATTTTATAACACAAGTTGTTGCCTGAATGTTTCTTCATGACAACTTGTGAGTTGTGTGTGAGTTGTTGTGTAGTGACCTCATAGAAAGTAACAGTCAGTTAAAGTGATGTTGGTCTGTAAAAGTCACTAAAGCTGCTTTGTTGAACCAAAGTAACAACTGAACATGTATTTGACCTTCATACTCTCATTAAACACACAAGTCATCAGATTTCACTGATATGATTCATACGATGTGATTAATTTGTAACTCTAACAGCCTCTTTGGGGCGGCGCTGGTCCAAAGTCTCATTCACTGTGATGGTTGTGGTGCAGACAGTCGTGTCCGTGTGAACCTCCAGCTGAAGGTAATGTAATTTAAAATTTTAATTTAAAATGTCTGACTCGTTAACAAACATCATCCTCCAAGTTGAGAGGAGAACGGTGGAGGAAGAGCAGAGGTGGAGTTAGTTGGTCGTCAGTAGTAGCAGCATTCAGAGGACGGTGAGCAGATGAAAGCTTTTATTTTGTAACGAAAGAATTAAATGTAAGTGTGTCACTAAATGAGCTGTCAGAGCTGTAAACAATCCTCCAACAGGAAGTGTCGCCTCTTTCTGTCTCTGTCCACTGAAATGTGATCAATAATCAGATCAAACACATTTACTCTACATCAGTCTGTTTAACATCAACTCCCAAAGTATCTGCAGCCCATCTGTAGGATTTTACAAGGTCCATCTGTTTAGTACTAGGTTTTATTTTATTATACTTTATTCCTTTTTCATGAAAATCCCAAAAACAAGTGAAGAAGTGTTGTTATTGAGTCTTTGAGTCGACCGTCACTATTAAAACACCTCAAGTAAGAAATGAAGTTGTGCCAACAAACCAAGCCAACTTCAGAAGCAGGTTTGTTAACTTGTCATCAGATGTGAAGGGCAGAGTTAAAGTTGTGGTTTCATGTTTTCATCTTTCTTGTTCAGTGGTGTTTGGTGTCCTGAGACGACAGCTTCATTTGAAGAAGTAACAGCTGGTGGAACAGAAGCTGATGGAAAATGGAACAGACTATCAGCACTTCACATCTGGAGACAGAAGGACGTGTAAGCAGAGCATCACTTCAGTTACTTTCAGTCCGGCCCACGCAGCAGCAGCAGGAGCTCTAACTGGCCAGACTCTACTGCTGTGTCAGCCAATCAGAGCTCCTGTTGGTGCTCTGATATGTTCCTGTCACAGTTTTCTGTCAGGTTGATAATACTGACTCTTATTAGCAGGGAGCCACACTGAAGATGGATCTCTTGGATACTCTTGATGATTTAAAAATCAAAGAATTTCAGAAGTTCAAATGGTTTCTGATGGATCGTGACTTCATGAAAAACTACAACTACAAATCCATCGCAACTGCCAACCTGGAGAATGCAGACAGGATGAAAACAGTGGACCTGATGGTGAAAACCTATGAACTTCATGGAGCTGTGAAGGTGACCAAGGAGGTTCTGAAGGAGATACCCAGGATGGACCTGCTGCAGAACCTGTCAGCCAGCAGCTCAGAATCAGAAGGTCAGTCAGTTTTATATCTCTGTATTTCCAGAGAAAAGACAGCCGGTGGAAACTGGTGACACAATACTTGTGAAGGAGCAGAGTCTCAGTAGAGAAGCTCATTGAACAGACAGAGGATGAAATTAAAGGCCACAATTTGTTTTTATGAGAAAAGGTTGAAGTGATCAATCATTGTTCTTTACTAAGAGGACAGAGACATGATGGAGCTCCCTGATTTATTCTCTTTACGTTACTCTTTGGTTTCTGTCACTGACTCATGTGGATGGTTTTATTATTAGTGTGGTATTTTATCAATTTCTTAAATAACCAATGAGATGTTATGATGTTAACCTGTTTGTTCAGGAGCAGTTAAACCAGTATGTGATGCTTCATGGACACAAAATCAACAAGAATCATCACTGTGATCATCTAGAACATTATAATTACTGAATTTTAGGACTCCCAGTATGTGAGCTGGAGATGCTGTTTGACTGCAGTAACAACAGGACTGCTCTCTGCAGGGACATCAGGAGTCTTTCTTTCTTTAAATATCTTACATTTTCTTTATTTAACATGACATAATGTAGATTTTTCAAACAAATCTATGTTCAGCAACCAAAGTTAAGACCACCTCCAGTTGTGAGAAGGCCGTCTCAGAGGCTCTGAATAGTTTACTATACGATCTTATGATTATATGTTTAGTCTGAAATACAAAATCAGTTTCAGATACAGTTTGTGAAACTACTGTAACAATCTCTTCAGTAAACACCATGTTCACAGGTTGCATAAAGTTAATGTATGTGTTGAGAACATTATTAGTAGTGTCTGTCTCAAAGTAACACAAAGTGCTTCACACAATGAGAATAATTAAAACAATATCACAATTCCCACATCAAGAGACGATGTGATGCCACAGAGCACTCGGCCCCGCAGCCCCCATGCACTCATGCAAAGGTCCCAAACTTCCTTCAAGGTGGCAGCAACAACTTCCTGGTGGATGCTACAGTGGCGTCAGGAGCAGCCGCCTGGAAGCACGGGACCACTCCGTGTTTCCCCATCATACGCCACACATTACAGACGACCACACATTTTTATTATTTATTTTTTTTTTCCATCCATCCATCCATTTTCTTCTGCTTATCCGGGGCCGGGTCGCGGGGGCAGCTGTCTGAGCAGGGACACCCAGACTTCCCTCACCCCGGACACTTCCTCTTGCTCCTCCGGGAGGATCCCAAGGTGTTCCCAGGCCAGCCGACTGACATAGTTACTCCAGTGTGTCCTGGGTCTCCCGAGGAAGACGTCCTGGGGGCATCTGATATAGATGCCTGAGCCACCTCAGCTGGCTCCTCTCGATGTGGAGGAACAGCAGCTCTACCCCGAGCTCCTCCCGGGTGACAGAGCTCCTCACCCTATCCTCACCCGCCACCCTGCGGAGGAAACTCATTTCGGCCGCTTGTATCCGGGATCTTATTCTTTCGGTCACGACCCAAAGTTCATGACCATATGTGAGGGTATAACGTAGATTGACCGGTAAATCGAGAGCTTCGCCTTTCGGCTCTGCTCTCTCTTCACCATGACAGACCGATACAATGACCGCATTACTGTGGCCGCTGCACCGATCCGCCTGTCAATCTGACGCTCCATCCTTCCCTCACTCGTGAACAAGACCCCAAGATACTTAAACTCCTCCACTTGAGGCAAGAACTCTCCCCCAACCCGGAGGGAGCAAGCCACATTTTTCCGGTCAGGAACCATGGCTTCAGACTTGGTGGTGCTGATTTTCATCCCAGCTGCTTCACACTCGGCTGCAAACCGCCCCAGGACATGCTGGAGGTCCTGGCTCAACGGAGCCATCAAGACAACATTGTCCGCAAAAGCAGAGATGGAATCCAGTGGCTCCCGAACCAGACCCCCTCTGGCCCCTGACTGCACCTAGAAATTCTGTCCATAAAAATATTGAACAGTACCGGTGACAAAGGGCAGCCCTGCCGCAGTCCAACATGCACGGGGAACAGGTCTGACTTACTGCTGGAAATGCGAACCAAGCTCCTGCTCTGGTTGTACAGGGACCGTACAACCCTTAGCAGAGGGCCTCCGACCCCGTACTCCCGGAACACCTCCCACAGAATGCCACGAGGGACACAGTCGAATGCCTTCTCCAAGTCCACGAAACACATGTGGACTGGTTGGGCAAACTCCCATGAGCCCTCGAGCACCCTGCGGAGGGTATAGAGCTGGTCCAGTGTTCCACGGCCAGGAGGAAAACCACATTGTTCCTCCTGAATCTGAGGTTCGACTATCGGCCAAATTCTCCTCTCCAGTACCCTGTAGTAGACTTTCCCAGGGAGGCTGAGAAGTGTTATCCCCCGATAGTTGGAACACATCCTCCGGTCCTCCTTTTTATATAGAGGGACCACCACCCCGGTCTGCCAGTCCAGAGGCACTGTCCCCGACTGCCACGCGATGCTGCAGAGAATTGTCAGCCAAGACAGCCCCACAACATCCAGTGACTTGAGGTACTCAGGGCGGATCTCATCCATCCCGGTGCTTTGCCACTGAGGAGCTTCCCAACTACCTCAGTGACTTCAGCTTGGGTGATGAATGAACCCACCTCTGAGTCCCCAGCCTCTGCTTCCTCTATGGAAGGCGTGTCAGTGGGATTGAGGAGATCCTCAAACTATTCCTTCCACCGCCCGACGATATCCCCAGTCGAGGTCATCAGCTCCCCACCTCCACCGTTAACAGTGTTGGTGGAGGGCTGCTTCCCCCTCCTGAGGTGCCGGATGGTTTGCCAGAGTTTCCTTGAGGCTGACCGGTAGTCCTCCTCCATGGCCTCCCCGAACTTTTCAAAGACATCATTGACCTCTGGCCTAGGGTGTCCTGGTGCCACGTGCACTGATGGACACCCTTATGCTTATACATGGTGTTTGTTATGGACAAACTGTGACTAGTACAGAAGTCCAGTAACAAAACACCACTTGGGTTGAGATCGGGGAGGCCGTTCCTCCCTATTACACCCCTCCAGGTAACACTGTCGCTGCCCACGTGAGCGTTGAGGTCCCCCTGTAGAGCGACGGAGTCCCTGGTTGGAGCACTCTCCAGTACCCCTCCCAGGGTACTCTGCACTGCCATTCAGCCCATTAAGCCAAAACAACAGTGAGAGACCTATCCCAGACCCGAAGGCGCAGGGAAACGACCCTCTCGTTCACCGGGGAAAACTCCAACACATGGCGGCTGTGCTGGGGAGCTATAAGCAAGCCCACACCAGCTCGCCGCCTCTCACCGCGGGCAACTCCAGAGTGGAAGAGAGTCCAGCTCCTCTCAAAGAGTTGGGCTCCAGAGCCCAGACTGTGCGTGGAGGTGAGCCCGACTATCTCTAGTGGGTACCGCTCAACCTCCCGCACTAGTTCAGGCTCTTTCCCCCCAGTGAGTTGACATTCCATGTCCCCATGGCCAGAGTCACCATCTGAGGATTGGGTTGTCGGGGCCCCCGCCCACGACCGGGCAACGCGCACTTCCTTGTTTTTATATCATCAGGGGCATTGGAACCGCTCTTAGTCTGACCCGTCACCTAGGACCTGTTTGCTGTTTGGACATTAAGCCCCGGACGACATTATTTGGATACTCAACCCCCTCCACCACAGGAAGGTGGTGGTTCAGACGAGGAGATTTTTTATTTTTTTTTGTAGATTTTTTGAGGCATAGACACTTTTATTTGACAGTGGATAGATAGGAAAGGGGAGAGAGATGGGGAGTGTTACATGCAGAACAGGTTCTCCGGCCGGATTCAAACTGGGGTCCATTGCGTACATGGCATGCGCTCTAACCACTCGACTACTTGCACACGAATGTCCACACATTTGAATTGTAATCATACACTTTTGTTTTCATGTACCCCTTACGTCACTCCGTCTCCCCCTGTGGGTACGCGTACCCCAGTGTGGGAATACTGAGTGTAGAGGATTGAGATGTTTCTAACTTTGTAAATACCTGCTGTCTCACCCCTGCTCCAGTCTGCAGAGCTGCTCCTCTGTGCAGTGGCACCAAGCCTTCAGTGGTGATTGGTTACTCTGCACACGAGTAACAGCCAATCAGACGTTGTTGTAGGCGGGACATCAAGTGAGACCAAAGAACTGTGTTAGATAATTAGCAGAGTGATGCTTACAAACTAATGACCGACTTTTGAGGAGTAACTGTATGTCAGTAAACTTAACTCTATGTAAAAGTGCAGTAGATGTTTCTGATTGGTCACAATTCAGTGATTTATCAACAGGAGTTGAAATGTTACTGTGCTACAGATCTACTCACTCGTCTCTATAGTTGATCTCAGTCTTTGTAGTTTCATAGTTTGAATGATTTTATTCAGACTTTTTTAACAACCACAGTCCAGAATAATTGTATCTAAAAATGAAGATGAATTGTGGAGATCACATTCTCACTAATCAACTGTCCAGGAATTAACTATGTAACCTACAGTATGTAACACAGGCACATTTAAAAAAACAAACAAATATAAAGTCAAACTGAAACAATAATTCATAATGTCTCTTTCTCTCTCAGTGTCTGTGGATGGTGAAGGTGCTGGAGGAGCTTCAGAGAACAGAGGAGCATCCTCTTCTCAGACTGAAGGTAAAGCTGCTGTTGTCTCTGGTTTGTATGTAAGCCCTGAAAGACCAAGTGTAGTTTGACTCAATTATAACTGAGTGAAAGCAAAGAGAGAAAAACTTCATCAACCAACTTCAGGATTTGGTCTGTAACATTGTTTTCCCAGGGTTTTGAAGAAAGGGTTGGCTTTGACATCGGTCTATAATTGTGTGAAAGGGCTGGTCAACACTTTTCTTTAAAGATGTCTGAACACAGGCCTTTTCAGAATAGATGGTTATTGAACCAGAACTGAGAGAGTAGTTAATAATAGAGAACACAATGGGACTAAAGACGGACGATCATATGAGCTACTGCAGAGGTTTCAAAGTGAGAGGTAGATCTTCTCAGAGAGGCTCTGAACAGTTTGAGGAGAGGCTCACTGAATGGAGGTGAAATATATGACATCAGTTATTGTCTTAGTTATCAAGACACTTCACAAAGAATATGATAAATCTGTGATTTGGTTCAAAGTGTTCAGAGTTACAGTCGTTTGGGGGAATCAGTTACTGTTTTCTCACTTAGCTGTCTATTTGGTGATGTTTGAATTTAAGTCAGACAGAATAAATAATAACAGGATATTTTTGCTCAACTGTTGAATGTCTCTTGGATTGAATAATACAATGATGTCATAGACATCCAGGAATTAAGTCAAACTAAGCAGGGTTGTCCAGGCTTTGTGTGAAGGGAGGCCCAGAGACTGAGACTTTAAAAACCTCTGAGTTACAATTATTTAAAGGATCTACAGGCCGGAAACGTTCGGTCAAATTTACAAATAATATAATGAGAGTAGAGATGCTCAACTCTTTGTTTACCTTGCACTGTGTTCCCAAACATACCAGTCAAGTTATAACGACTAATGACATCATAGATTCTTTACAATTGAGATGTGAATATGACACGTTGGTTGCTTTTTAAGGTAGTGAATAAAGACGTGACTGCAGAGAGCTGAAGTTAATATACTTTGCTGGTTGGTCAGCCAAAGCATAGTCCAACTCCCAACATACATTGCAGCCCAGGTAATCCTTAGCTTAGAGCCCCCTCTAGTGTCTAACATACACAACTGTATATCCAGATGACACAACAGAATAACCAAAAAAAAAAAAAAAAAGAAGGATTTTGGGGTAGTAGAACCTCAAAGACAGCTAGAGGACATCATGAAACATTATCAATGTAACTTCTCCTGAGTAAGGCCCTTTTATGGTCAGATTAATATTAGATATAATGTTCATATGATTAATATAATACATAATCTCTTTCTCTCTTTGTGTCAGTGGTTGTTAAAGATGCTGGAGGAGCTCCAGAGAACAGAGGAGCGTCTTCCTCTCAGACTGAAGGTAAAGCTGCTGTTGTTGCGAGAGTGATAGTCTAGAGACTCATGGTGCATTCAGGTGCACGTCTTAAAATCTGAAATCTGTTGCCCTTACCCTCATGAGAATATAAATAACAGCTGTCAGGGCATAAAAGTCTAAGTCTGACAATATCACAGCCGTGAGTGCTGATAAAATGTTTGAATGGAAAATTAGTAGTTGTAGTAGTACACAGTTTGTTTACAAATGATTAAATACTGTTTTTCTTTACACTTTTATCAGCATCCCAACCTTCAATCAAGAATCAAGCTTGTAATAATTTATCTGATATTCTAAAGGTGATCATTTGTTTTTCGTAATAAACGCTGCAGATACTCTGAGTATGTGAAGAATCAGAGGAAGCAGCCTTCACTGCTGGCAGAAGTTTGTTCAGATAAAACAAATATAAATACAAAACTAGCTCATCACGACACATGAACCAACCATGATGATCTTTGTTGTGTGTTTATTTAGAAAGTCATTCTGCAGTTTGTCAGCGTAAACTTAAATCTGACCTTCAGAAGAAGTTCAGGTGTGTGTTTGAGGGGATCGCTAAAGCAGGAAACCGAACCCTTCTGAATCAGATATACACAGAGCTCTACATCACAGAGGGAGGGACTGCAGAGGTCAATGATGAACATGAGGTCAGAAAGATTGAAACAGCATCCAGGAAACCACACAGACCAGAAATAACAATCAAACAAGAAGACATCTTTAAAGCCTCACCTGGAAGAGATGAACCAGTCAGAACAGTGATGACACAGGGAGTGGCTGGCATCGGGAAAACAGTCTTAACACAGAAGTTCACTCTGGACTGGGCTGAAGACAAAGCCAACCAGGACATACAGTTCACATTTCCATTCACTTTTAGAGAGCTAAATGTGCTGAAAGAGAAAAAGTTCAGCTTGGTGGAACTTGTTCATCACTTCTTCACTGAAACCAAAGAAATCTGCAGGTTTGAAGAGTTCCAGGTTGTGTTCATCTTTGACGGTCTGGATGAGTGTCGACTTCCTCTGGACTTCCACAACACTGAGATCCTGACTGATGTTACAGAGTCCACCTCAGTGGATGTGCTGCTGACAAACCTCATCAGGGGGAAACTGCTTCCCTCTGCTCACCTCTGGATAACCACACGACCTGCAGCAGCCAATCAGATCCCTCCAGAGTGTGTTGATGTGGTGACAGAAGTCAGAGGGTTCACTGACCCACAGAAGGAGGAGTACTTCAGGAAGAGATTCAGAGATGAGAAGCAGGCCAGCAGAATCATCTCTCACATCAAGACATCACAAAGCCTCCACATCATGTGCCACATCCCAGTCTTCTGCTGGATCACTGCTACAGTTCTGGAGAATTTGTTGAAGACCAGAAAGAGAGGAAAGCTGCCCAAGACCCTGACTGAGATGTACATCCACTTCCTGGTGGTTCAGGCCAAACGGAAGAATGTCAAGTATGATGGAGGAGCTGAGACAGATTCACACTGGACTCCAGAGAGCAGGAAGATGGTTCAGTCTCTCGGAAAACTGGCTTTTGATCAGCTGCAGAAAGGAAACCTGATCTTCTATGAATCAGACCTGACAGAGTGTGGCATCGATATCAGAGCAGCCTCAGTGTACTCAGGAGTGTTCACACAGATCTTTAAAGAGGAGAGTGGACTGTACCAGGACAAGGTGTTCTGCTTCGTCCATCTGAGTGTTCAGGAGTTTCTGGCTGCTCTTCATGTCCATCTGAAGTTCATCAACTCTGGTGTCAATGTGATGTCAGAAGAAAAAACAGCAGACCATCAATCTGCAGAGACACGTCTCTACCCGAGTGCTGTGGACCAGGCCTTACAGAGTCCAAATGGACACCTGGACTTGTTCCTTCGCTTCCTCCTGGGTCTTTCACTGCAGACCAATCAGAATCTTCTCCGAGGTCTGCAGACACAGACACAAAGTATCTCACAGACAAATAAGGAAACAGTCAAGTACATCAAGAATAAATTTGAACAGACACTGTCTGCAGAGAGAAGCATCAATCTGTTCCACTGTCTAAATGAACTGAATGATGGTTCTCTAGTGAAGGAGATCCAGTGGTCCCTGAGATTAGGACGTCTCTCCACAGATAAACTGTCTCCTGCTCAGTGGTCAGCTCTGGTCTTCATCTTACTGTCATCAGAAAAAGATCTGGATGTGTTTGACCTGAAGAAATACTCTGCTTCAGAGGAGGCTCTTCTGAGCCTGCTGCTAGTGGTCAAAGCCTCCAACAAAGCTTTGTAAGTGTGGACAAGTTTCTTCAGAATTTAGTAAATATGCTGTTATTGACCCAAATAGAAATATTATTTTCTTGTTCTGCTCATTATTCTTTATCCAGAATGAGTTACTGTAACCTCTCAGATAGAAGCTGTGAAGCTCTGTCCTCAGTTCTCAGCTCCCAGTCATCTAGTCTGAGAGAGGTGGACCTGAGCTACAACAACTTGCAGGATTCAGGAGTGAAGCTGCTGTTTCCTGGACTGGAGAGTCCACACTGCAATCTGGAAAGTTTGAGGTCAGATCACTGTTTGTTGTGAAATCATTTATATATTTCTATAAACTCAGACATCCACACACTTTAAACAGCTTCTCTAATATGAGTTTTTAAATTGCAGATTCTTTTGTTCTCAAAATAGTTTTCTTTCAATGTAACTTTCATTTATTCATCTCGTGCACAACATGAACAATGAGGATGAAGAACCTCATTTATGTTTGATACCATATGACTTTGATACCTGGATGTTTGTTCTCGATTCAGTCAGTCAAGGAATTGTATATACCAGTCATTCTCAGAGACTGGGTCAGAGGATTTTGTTTGGGACGCCACATAAATTAGCAGACTTTCTTTCATAGTCTTTGATTTAAGATTTCTATCTGCAGTTCACCTTTTAGCAACATGGGGAACTTGTTGGTATCCAGTGCTTGATTTGTAAATCAGGAAGTCTCGAGCATAGAGAAAGTCCTCCTCCAGTGGGTCCTTCCTGTGGACTGCTACAACGGTTGGGAGAAATGGAATTTAGGCCTAGTGATTTATTTACAACCACGAAAAGCAGCAGGCCAAGAAACCCTGTGAAGTGAAATGTTCCATCTATCTATCAGTCGATCTCTGCTCCATTTCAGTCAGATGGCCAGCATCACACTTAGACACACATCCTGATTGAGTTCATTATTTCACTGATTCAAAGCAGAAACTTCCTCTTGCTTGTAAGACTTACAGAGATCATGTGCCAAAGGTATTTAGACACTAAGAAGCATTAAACCACATCACCTAGTTTGACAACATAGTTTGTGTCATACAAAAGACTCAGCTTCAGGAGACACTGAGTGACCTGACCTCTCTGTCTCTCTTTGAAAAGTGCATTTATTTGTTCACAATTTTAATGTGTTTGACACACATATATATGTTTTTGGCTAACACAGTAGTTATTTAATGAATTATCCCTTTGAAATGGCTGATGTTTTCAAGACAATATGAGGAGATGTGAAAATGACACTGAAAATAGTTTGGAATGTTTGAAACACTGATACTGTCTCACTAAAACTCAACATTTTACCATGTTCTTATGTATTATTTCCTGTTCAGACTGAATGGCTGTAACCTCTCAGAGAGAAGCTGTGAAGTCCTGTCCTCAGTTCTCAGCTCTCAGTCCTCTAGTCTGAAAGAACTGGACCTGAGTAACAATGACCTGCAGGATTCAGGAGTGAAGCGCCTTTCTGTTGAACTGAAGAGTCCACACTGTGCCCTTGAAATTCTCTGGTCAGCATTCATTACTTTATTTCATTATTTCATCTAACAAGTACTCCTGTTCAGTTGGATATATATATGTATATATGTATATAAATATATGTGTGTGTGTATATATATGTATATATGTATATATGTGTGTGTGTGTGTGTGTATGTATATGCAGGCTGTCAGGCTGTCTGATCACAGAAGAAGGCTGTACTTCTCTGGCCTCAGCTCTGGAATCTAACCCCTCCCATCTTAGAGAGCTGGACCTGAGCTACAATCATCCTGGAGACTCAGGAGTGAAGCAGCTGTCTGCTCGACTGGAGGATCCAGGCTGGAGACTGGACACTCTCAGGTATGAAGAGTCCTGCTGCAGCCACAAACAGTCGGTTTGAGACTCTGCGTCTCGATTGTAGATGGTTCAGTGTCGGGAGGTCAGCTTTGTTTACTCTACCTCCAGTTGTTCAGTTCAGTTCAGTTTAGTTAACACTAACACTACAGTTGACACCACTTTTTTCAGACTAGTTTGGTGTCTGTTCAAAATGCGTCTGTCTGATGTCTTGGCCTCTGGTTTTGCTGCTTGAACCGCCTCATCCAAACTACTTTACACTCCACACTGACTGCAGAGGATTAGCAAAACATTAACATTAAATCTAATTTCAACCACGTCACTGCTGTGTTATGATATTAATAATAACAATAAACCCTCTGTGTCAGATATCTGATCAGAAAATATTGGAAATCAAATTCAAAAGAATTCTGTGACACATAAATGAATTTAATCACTGAGTGACACAGAAACTCTTTCCCTGAACTGGAGAATCAGAGTTTTTGCAGAATTGCTTGACTTTGAACTCAAAGTTGTTCTGACATGGATTTTTATCAACACTGTAGTAATTACATTCTATGTCATCACTGACAGTGTGTTTGTGCCTCAGTGTGAAACGATTTACAGACTGTAACAACTGTCTGTGGCATCGGTTTAAAGTGAAAAGAAAATATAAAACAGTCCAATAACAACGTTAGATGACACGAGATGGAACATTTCCATCATTTTACCATAACAGCAGCAGTGCATAGATTAATTTAAGATGGGCTCAATGGTGCCGTCTTGGCTCCTGTCATGAGGAAACTGCTGCTCCAGCTGAGTCTGGGCTGTTTTGGGTAGTTATCATTATAACAGCCTGCAGGGGCAGGAAAGTTTCAGTGTTCTGCACCGCCAGCAAAATCAATTGACAAAAGAAAACATTCAGTGATCAATCATCTGCTCCACTGATTAACATGATATGTGACATGTACAGAGCTGCAGCTCTCTACAGTAGTTGGTGGATCTCTGGTTTAATGCTGTTGTAATTTACTTGAGCCTGGCTCGTTGCTGCTGACTCAGTTTCACTCTCAGTTGTTCTGGAGTCGCGTTAAGGTTCTGCTGCTGGAAATCCAATGTTTCCTGATGTTGCTGCTTCAAGGTAAAAGCTTTCAAATAACTACATAAAAATTTATTGTGAAGGATTTATAGGAAGTGCTAAATGCAGGATGATTGTGTGACAACATTGCATGAATGGACTTTTAATTTCTCTTCTGTGGCAGCAAACCGTTGTCACTGATGTAGGAGGGATGTTGGAGGGAGGCAGAGGTCATCTGAGAGGGATTAAAACGGAATATTTTTTTAGATGGACATCTCGAGACACATGTCAGATTTTATGAACTTGCTGTGAAGCAAACGTGAAAGACGCTGCAGATGGATACAGGTTTTGTTTGATGATTGAAAAGATGCAGCTTTTATTTTGTAGACTGCTGTAGTCTGATTATTGGAAGGTGTCAGAAAAGTTGAGATCCATACACTCCTGCCAGACACAAATACAAGAAATGGACATCATACATAGTCCACAAATGATTCTGAAATATATGAAAGCTCTGCCTGCTGCATTGTGTGAGATTGACATACATTTATGAAAGTTTAGAAGGTTAATGAAAGAAAGGCCAAGAAAGAGTGATCGCACTGTATGATAAGAAAAAAGGGGAAATGCTACACTCAAGGCTCTGGCAGGGGGGAGAGGGTCATTTTTGATTGTGATCTTAAACATGAAAGGGTTTAGCATTAACATTAACTTGCTATGAGTGTGGTAAAAAGCTGTGTAATGTGTAACCATGATTGATCTAAATGTATTGATGTTTAGAAATGAAATTTAATGACGGAAATGTTAAATCAGTAAATAAACTGGATTGAGCTGAGGCCAAGAGGAGGTGTCAAAAAACTGATCACACCTTGGGCACGTGATAGAGCATTGCGAAATCCAAACCAACAGAAACGGAGAGGAGGTTACCTTCATTTACAACAGACATAAATGATTTTCTTTCCATAACAATGAGTCTTTGATGTTTGGGTGTATCCTGTCTTTCCCAGAACAGTGGGCCTTTAATGTTTTAGATAAGGCAGTAAATGCTATCTTATCTGCATTTCTGTATCCTCCCAGGTAGAGGATGTGCCCCACCTGTGGCTAAATGACACCTCAAGCAATATGGCATTCTCCCCTCCTCCTCTCACATCCTGCTCCTGTCTTTACAGCACATTAATCACAGACAGGAAAACTATGTGATTTCTTAGACTGTGCAGCTGAGATTCAGAAAAACCCTCGAAGCTTCAAACAGGAACTGGACCTCAAAAGTTCTGACCTCCAAATCCAAAAGTCCTATAATATAGAAACATTGTCACAAGTTGACATTGGATCAAACAGCAAGCGTATGGTCGCCCACAGGAAACAGCAACAAAATCCAATAAAATAAAGATGAAGTGATAAATCCAACAAGAGGTTTGTGTGTGTTCTCAGATGTTGTGGTCCTCTTTCACACACACCAACATCCTGTGGCTCACTCTCAGTGTGTGAGGAGAGTGGCAGAGGTGAAGAGGTTCATGGAGAACAGGGAGAAGCAGCCTGATGGACAGATTGTGTTTCTGTGTATGAGAGTCATGTCATGTCCATGTTTGCATGCTGAAAGAGGATGTGCTGCTCTGACCCCCCTCCTCCTTTCAGGGTGGAGCCTGCTGGAGTCCGATGGTTGACACCAGGTCTGAGGAAGTGTGAGTGTCTTGTTACTGTCATTCATCAAAACACTGTGACATCACTCATTCACATCTGTGATGTCATCATCACACTGATGACACATTAATAACTGCAGCTGTGTTGTGTCTTTTTCTCTCCATCAGATTCCTGTGAGCTCACAGTCGACACAAACACAGTCAGCAGATACATCAAACTGTCTGACAACAACAGGAAGATGACACTTGTGAAAGAGGATCAGTCATATCCTGATCATCCAGAGAGGTTTGACCAGTGGTATCAGCTGCTGTGTAGAACTGGTCTGACTGGTCGCTGTTACTGGGAGGTCGAGTGGAGAGGAAGAATTGAAATATCAGTGAGTTACAGAACAATCAGCAGGAAAGGAGACAGTAATGACTGTGTGTTTGGATGGAATGACCAGTCCTGCAGTCTGAAGTGCTCTGATGGTGGTCGTTATTCAGTCTGGCACAATATGAGAGAAACATCCTCCTCCTCCTCTTCCTCCTCCTCCTCCTCCTTCTCCTCCTCCTCCTCCTCCTCTGGTAGAGTAGCAGTGTATGTGGACTGTCCTGCTGGCACTCTGTCCTTCTACAGAGTCTCCTCTGACTCACTGATCCACCTCCACACCTTCAACACCACATTCACTGAACCTCTTTATCCTGGATTTGGGTTCTTCAGGTCCAGTCCTGGTTCCTCAGTGCGTCTGTGTGGTGTTTAGTGTGCAGAGTCTCCTCCTGTCACAGAAACATTGTCAGTGCTGAACAGTTGAGTCTGTACAGGATCACAGTCACATCAATCTTTCAGCTTCTTGGAATAAATTCATCAGTCAACTTTGTACAAAATGATTCAAAGTGATTGAAAAGATTCTTCATTTACATTTGAAACAACTTCTTCCATTAAATTGTGGATTAAATTGCGTTGACTTGTACTTTCTGTCATGTGTTGTTTTGAATTCTGGCTCTTGTTCCAATAAAATCCACAACTATTAGTGAAATGTAAGAGAGAGAAAACATTGAGTCGTCTGCAGCTTTAATTGTAAAGAATCATTGTGAACAAAGTTGTAAATGGACAGTAAAATCTGATCAAATGTACTCGACACTCCACCTGAAACACTCTGACTTGTTTCATGTGTTTCTAATGATGAAACTAAAAGTTTGATGGTGTTGGTTAACACATGTAATTCTGTCCGTAGTGACAGAGTCAGAAACTGCACAACATCTCTTCATTTCTGTCTGATTATTCTATGAGAAGAAAACACATTTGAATGACAATCATTGTGTTTCTCTCAGTGTTTTGTGGCTGTTGAAGTCCGGCTGTATTTTCAGGACATTTGTTGGATTTGAATCTGGTCCGTCAAACTAAACAGCTGTGAGAAAAGTCTTTCTCTGTCTGAGCCGGTTGGCTGAAGATGTTTGGAAGTCTGAGAGCCGGATGAAATACTGAAACACTTTCACACATCACAAACTAAACTGTCCTCATGAAGTTTTGAAACAAGTGCTGAAGAGATTTGAGCTCATGTTTGATGCTTCTGAACGTTGATGTTCAGAGCAAAGAGTCCAAAACTTGTACAAATGATTCCCTTTAGTTTCAATCTGACTTTGTTTGTGAAACCATCAGCTGACGAGTTTATAATCAGACTGAAAGATGTCGCACAGCATCACTGAAATGTTTCTCCTCTGCTAAGGTAGCTGAATATAAAAGTCTACTTGTGTCCTCATCATGTTGTCTGTCAGTGTGTCCAGGGGAAACTGTAAATAATTCATATTTTGTTCATGCTATATTAAAGGAACCAGAACACATGAAGTGACAAATAGTGTGTTGATTTGAGATGTGGACCTACAGAACCTCGTCAGATTGTCCCGCACACAACCAATATTCAGAGACACACAACTCCTCTTATACCATAGATGATGGTGCTGTCAAGTTCTGGCTGCCTGAATCAAATATTTTAGGAGGAGGAGGAGGAGGAAAAGTTTCACTCATTGTGAAAAGTGTAAACCACAATTACTTTTGTGTCTCGCAAGCTATTGTTTATCTGTCCCTAACAACATTCTATAGATTTATCACTCTTCTCCTGATGAAAGAAGACAGAATAGAAAAAGACAAGACAGAATAAATAGTTATAATCCTGGACTGTGGCCTCCAGGAGCAGGCAGATCTTTGTTATTGGTCCGTCCAAGATGCTGGTCTTAGTTTGGACCAATCCTTGGGAGCCAGACTTTGTACTCAGAACTCGACCCATCAGCCATGATCCTCTTGAAGCTGTAGCATCAGCAATGAGGACGATGTCTTCTGAAGAGAAGCTTCTTCTTGGCTGAGTCCATTTCTGTCTTTCCTGCATCACACGTAAGTATTCAGATGTCCATCTTTTCCCAAAAGAGTTCTGCCATACACTGTACTTGCTTCCATTTTCCTCGGATGTGCAAGCACTCTATTCAAAGAGTCCTGGTGGAAGGACGGGTTTTCCCTTTAGCAAAAGTATTGGATGACGAGGGCTTGCAGACACTGTTTTGTGAGGTGGAGGCAATTCTGAACAACAGACGCACGAATGTCTCTGATGAGCCAAGTGACCTTGAGTCCTTCACGCCAAACCATATTCTTGTGCTAAAGGGGAAAAAACATCCTTCCAAGGGATGGACGTGCGTGGAGCAAGGGCCCGTTCATTGCTACTTAAAGTTTTATTTGTTATTATTATTATTATTATTATTATTATTATTATTATTAGTAGTAGTAGTAGTAGTAGTAGTAGGAAGCTGCTTTCGAGGAGGCAGAAAAGTTTGCTGACCTTTATTTTGAAACTCCACACGGAGGTCGTACTGAGTTGTACTTCCGGTGGCTAACATGCTAACTTTTCCTAACCGTCGCGTATCATTTGCGTCACCACGAGATAAACTGAGTGAAGCAGCGGAGTCTGCAGGTTCGGACCGATTTGTTTCGAACCGTCTGGATGTTTCACCTCAGGCTCGTCTCCTGTTAGCACAGAATGCTAAAGGAAGCTAGCGTAGCAGAGGAGCAGGAAGTAGACGGAGCCGGAAGTACTAATCGGAGCAGCTTTGTGCTTTGAGAATAAACTGTGTTTCTCACGGAGACAACACGTCCAGATAGACACGTCCTGTGTCCGAGTGGACTCTGTGCTGTGACTTTATTCAACATGTTTGACATCTGAATGATCTCCTGGTGTCTCGCGGAACTAATGAAGCTAACTTAGCTCCCGCAGGAAGTAGACGGAGCCGGATGTGATGTCGCTGCTGTGAGTCAGTGAAAATGTCCAACACAGTTCTGGACGCGGTTCTGAAGCCTGAGCATCAGATACTCACAGCAGGTCCGGAAACTTTACATGTTTGTCTGATTTGAAAACAATTGTATTAATTATTGGAGTTCTATAATACAGTTTTCTTCTTTTCTAAATAACTAAATAAAGGTTTTCAGTCTTTGTTTGATACCAATTGAGTCACAAATGAGTTCATAAAAGTTAGAAAATGCGACATAATCCTTGTGTATTGAATTAAGAAACTGACATTGTTTATGACGACACAGGGAACAAGATGAAATCACGAGAAACCAACTCAATGTGTATCACACAAAGATATAAAAACCTTGAAGTCAAGAAAAATGAAATCCCGTGGAGATTTTTGAAAATGACGTTTTCTGATGATTGTAAACATTCAGCAACAACAGGACAATTTCTGAAACATGTGTCTGTATTTCTTTATTCTCCACAGACGTCCAGCAGCTGTCAGTGAGTAAAGAAGAGGATCCTCCTGAGCAGCAGGAGTGGAGCTCCGGGCTGGACCATGAGGACCCGCCAGAGCTGCCACACATTAAAGAGGAACAGGAGGAACTCTGGACCAATCAGGAGGAGGCTGATGTCATCAACGTCACTGTGAAGAGTGAAGAACATGATGAAGAGTCCTCACAGCTTCATCAGAGACAAACTGAACAGGTGGAAACAGCTGATGGAGACGACTGTGAAGGACCAGAACCAGACGGGAACTTTGATCCAGAGAGTCGTTTACAACCTGAGACCGACTCTGAACCTGATTCTTATCACAGTTGTGATTGTGAGTCCAGGGAACCGCAGTCAGGTTTAAAGTCTCTGCAGAACAATGAAGTACCTGTAGGTGAAGTGGATTGTAATTCTGGGACAGCATCAGTTAGCTCTGAGTGTAGTTCTGGGTCGGACCACAGGGGAGATCAGCAGAAACACAACCGAGTCCAAACAGGAGCGAAAGAATTTAGCTGCTCAGTTTGTGGTAAAAAATACCCTCGGAAGAAATCTTTGACGACTCACATGAGAATTCACTCTGAAGAAAAATGTTTCAGCTGCTCAGTTTGTAAGAAGAAATTCCAGTGGAGAGCTCATGTTGTGATGCACATGAGGATCCACACCGGAGAGAAACCCTTCTGTTGTCACGTCTGCGGTAAAAGCTTCACACAGAGCTCAGCCCTGACTTCACACGAAAGAGTTCACACAGGAGAGAAACCGTTCACCTGCTCAGTTTGTAAAGCCAGTTTCAACGTCAAAAGCACTTTGTCCCAGCACATGAGGATGCACACGGGGGAGAAACCATTCACTTGTTCATTTTGTGATAAAACCTTTGCACACAAGGGAACTCTGACACGACACTTGAATGTCCACACGGCAGAGAAACCCTTCAGTTGTTCGGTTTGCGGTAAGAAATTTGCTCAGAAGGGAACTCTGAGGCGACACTTGACCGTCCACACAGGAGAGAAGAGATTCATTTGTGGTGTTTGTGATAAAAGATTCAGTCAGCTCTCGTTTCTGAAAAAACACAAGTGCGTCGTCGAGAGCAGCAGAAGTAAATGAAGCTGCAGAGACGCTTATTGAGTCAATTTTTCTTCATCGTTGATCAGTTCAGAACCAGTAGAGGCAGAAACGGTTTCATATGAACTTATCGGCATGTTCAATAATCATATTGAAAATGTTTCCAGCTCATTTATGCATGAAACAAACAGAACAAAAATAAGTAAATGGGTGATTCAATTGAAAGAACACCTGAAAAACACTTGAGACTTCATTTTCTTTTCATGTTTCTAATAAAACAACGGGTTGTTTGAACGATTACTGCTCCCGGGTCATCCATCTGTCAATATCTGTTGTTGAATCAGTTACTTAACAATCCACAGAACTACGTGTTCCCACAGTCATGTACAGAAGGAAAGTGTCGTATGTTCAAATCCATGTTTTTCTAACGTTTATACTATAAGATATAGCGACAATTGTCCTCTGGTGTTACCATGTGAGCAAAGTCTCTTATTTTGGAATAAAAATCACACTGATGACATCACTTCCTGAAGCAGGTTCAGTCCACTGTCTCTTTCTTTGTTTATATTGAACAACTGGAAATCTACCAAACATATAAGATCCCACGGAGGATATGCAAACAGTATCAGACTGAGTAAACTCAACTGGGATGAGAATAAGTTAAAATCTAATACAAGAGGCAGGATTTATATAAAAATAATTAAAGTTGAAGGTGCCTTTTCAGTCACATTCCCAGCTCATCAAATAATGAGTCAAAGATCTACTTTTCTTACAATTCCAACCTTTGAGCTAATATCTTATTCACTAGGCACAAAAAAATCTACATACAAAGTGAAGCAAAGACAGGACAGATCCAGAATAAGGACCATGTATCAGAACAACACTGAAGAAAGTCAGTTTTAGGACATTTAGCCCTTCAATGGTGGACGTTTCTGCTAAATGTGGACATATAAAAATAAAAACATGACCTTTATTTATTAGCCAGGGTTTTCCAAAGTACCTCTGAGGTCTTAGATTTCGTTCTTGTTCTATCTGATCTTATAAAATCACCAAATTACTCGATGAATAAACTAAAATAATAAATTACCGCTTTTACCGCCGTGCTGCAGGTAGTTTGTCCGAGTCGTGTTGCCGTACCTAGCTGTCAAAGATTGCGGACGTACTGCGCATGCGCATGTCTCATCGGGCATTGACACCGGAGCAGATTCGGTAGAAAACAAACTGTTTTTCATGTCCGACACAGACAGAACCGCCGGTCCAGACTCTGTGCTGTGACTTTAATCAACATGTTGAACATCTGAATGATCTCTTGGTGTCCCGCCAAGCTAATGAGGCTAACTTAGCTTGTAGCAGGAAGTAGACGGAGCCGGACGTGCTGCTGTGGAGGAGAAGTTCTGCTGTGACTCAGTGAAAATGTCTAAAGTCCAAACGCTGAGAGTTTTTATGAAGCAGCGACTAACTGCGGCTGCTGAAGAGATATTCGAGCTGTTTGAAAGAACGATAGCAGAGTACGAGGAGGAACTGTGTCGACACCGGAAACTACTGGACGCTGTTTTACAGCCTCAGGTCCAGTTACACAGAGCAGGTCGGTTCTGTTCGTATTCTCACTAGAAGATTAGAGTCTGTCCTTTTTATTAAAGCCTCAGATAAAGTGTGACTCCTCAATGATCTGTATCGCTGCACACGGATACTTCACATCATTTAAATCCCCCTTTTATTCTGAAAGTCCTCCCAGTAATCAGACTGCAGCAGTCTACAAAATAAAAGCTCGGTATTGTTATTGATGGCTGCAGATGTTAACTTCAGGAGAATTATTGATTGTTGTGAGGCAGAAGTCTGGTCCAGTTTGTGCTTCAACAAACGTTCAGTAACTTAAGTCACGTGTTGGAGAAATCCTTCTTTGACCCAAATATAAACGTTTGTTGGGACAAAGCGAAGCCACAAAACAACAACATTATTATTGCAGGAAGTGAAAACTGCACACGAACAACGATTATGAGTTCATTAAAGCTGTAATCAGAATGACATTAACACATAATGCTGTTAAAATGAAATACAACACATCACATATGTAATTATGTCATTTCTGGTTTTACCTTTTGCCGTTGAACTGGTGGAAAAACATTATTTTGATCTCAGAATATTTAACTTTCCTTCTAAACATGACTGATTGAAATGTATTTGACCTTATTGATCAAATGTTTGTCTGGTAGACAGATACAGTATTGATCCTGTCTGAACTGTGTCAGTATACGATGTTTGTCATCAAGCTAATGAAACATCAGACTGAGAACACGTCATTATAAAGACGACGCAGCCGACTGCTCCTGTAGATCAGTAGTTCACAGAACTGAACCAGAACCAGCTCTCCTCTCACAGAACTGCAGTTTGTTGTGATGTTTATCTTCTTTATGACCTTTTCTGACCCAGCTGGCTCCATGTTGGTTCTGGTGTTATGAACTTAATCAGCTGAGTGGTTTATTTAAATGCACGATTTGCTTGTAGTTTGAGTTTTAGTGACTTCTGAATATGTTCCACTAAAATGAAACATTTCTCCACATTAAGACACTGAGTCCGGTTCTGTTCGAGGGTTCCTCCTGTTAACACCGCTGTCACCAGGTGCTGCTCACCTGGGAAATGTTGGGTCTCTGTAAATAAATTAATCAGTGAGTTTGGTTTAGACCTGCTCAGTTTGGGAAGACTCATGAGATGACTTTTGTTGTTTATTGACGCTGTACAAATAATGATGATGGATTGATTGATTGATTGATTGATTTAAAACACCAGTTCTAAAAAGTTGGGACGCCGTGTAGAACGTTAAAAGAAAATCACAAAGATTTGTTCTTCCTTTTTCAGCCTATATTCAAAGGACTGCAGAACAAAGACGAGATATTTAATGATAAAACTGATCAACTTTCTTGTTTTGTGTCAACATGGACTCATTCTGAACGCTCCTCCTCGTCTGATGGCACCACATGTTGTAAAAACTGTACGCACCTTTCAGCATTCATGGGGCCATTGCAGATGCGGAAGTTACCCATCATGCTCTGGGCTTTGAAACCAGTTTTCGTAGAGTCCAAACTGTGTGGTCCGAAAAAAAACATCGGAACATTCAGATTGGTCCATCAAAAGCACCCTGGGAAACCATGACGGCCAATCAGAGGGTCCAGATATGAGTCATTGAGTTTGAAGTCGGGTTGTTCCAAGTGTGATACTGTTACATGTTCACCTGTGTGGACTTGTGGATCCCACGCAGGTGTTTCTGGAGCATTCCTCATGTTTCTCTGTCGTTCCTTGCACCAGTCCAACTTGTTCAATAAGTGTCTCAGGCATCAAATTCAGAATGAGTGTATTTTAACAAGAACAATAAAGGTTTTCAGTGTTAACTTTGAATATCTTTATCCTATTTTTAATTGAACACAGGTTGAAGGATCTGTATTGTGATTTATCTAAAATGTGTTTATGAATTTTGATATTCTCCGCAGACGTCCAGCTGCTGTTGGTGAGTGAAGAAAAGGTTCCTGAGCAGCAGGACCGGAGCTCCAGTCTGGACCAGGAGGAACCACCAGAGCCGCCCCACATTAAAGAGGAACAGCAGAAGGAGATCAGTCAGGAGGAGGATGATGTCATCAAGTTCACGTTCACTCCTGTCCCTGTGAAGAGTGAAGAAGATGATGAAGAGGAACCTCAGTCCTCACAGCTTCATCAACGACGAACTGAACACATGGAAGCAGCTGATGAAGAGGACTGTGGAGGACCAGAACCAGATTTACATCCAGACACTCACGACACGACTCTAGATTTATCTGAACTTGAGAACAATGACAGTGAGGATTTAAAGTCGAGTTTAAACCTGAACGATATCAGTGGACCTAACGCTGGTGAGAAATCATACAGCTGCTCTGACTGTGGGAAACAATTCACCCTGAACTCAAACCTGAGAACGCACATGAGAATTCACACGGGAGAGAAACCATTCAGTTGCTCGTTCTGCAGTAAGAGATTTACACAGAAGGTAACTCTGAAGCAACACCTGGCGCTGCACACGGGGGAGAAACGCTACAGCTGCAGCGCTTGTGGCGACAGATTCACGTGGCATTATCAGCTCAAAAACCACCAATGTGTCGGCCGTCAGTCGTCACAGCTTCATCAGAGACAAACCGAGAACAGAGATACAGAGCATCTAAAAACTGATGGGGAGGACTGTGGGGGAGCAGAACCAGCCAGGAACTTGAATCCAGATAATAATCTACCACCAGCTACTCATGACAAGACTTCCTCTGAGCCTGAGAATAATAACATCTGTGACTGGGAGGAGACCAGGTTGAGTTTAAACCCTCAGAACAACGACGTGCCTGTAAGTGATGATGAATGTAATACTGAAAAAACATCAGTTCTCTCTGAGTGTTCTACAAGCTCTGACCACAAAGGAGGTCGGCAGAAACACGATGGAGTCCAAACGGGAGTGAAACCATTTAGTTGCTCAGTTTGTGGTAAAAGATTCTCCCGGAAGAAATCCTTAATGGCTCACGTGAGACTTCATTCAGAAGGAAAATGTTTCAGCTGCTCGGTTTGTAAAAAGACCTTTCAGCGGAGAGCAGATGTTGTGAGGCACATGAAGATCCACACGGGGGAGAGACCCTTCAGCTGCGCCGTCTGCGGCACTCGCTTTGCACGGAAGGAAACTCTCGGCGAGCACATGAGGATCCACACCGGGGAGAAACCCTTCTGTTGTTCCGTCTGTGGCAGAGGATTCACAACAGACTCAAATCTGACCCGACACGTCAGAGTTCACACGGGAGAAAAACCTTTCACATGCTCCGTTTGTAAAGCGAGTTTCAGCGACAGAAGCAACTTCTCCAAACACATGAGAATTCACACCCGGGAGAAACTACCAAACTGCTCAGCTTGTGGTAAAATATTTGGAGGAAGGGGAATTCTACGACAACACTCAACTGTCCACATGGGAGAGAACGTTTAGCTGAAGGAGCCCTGGGCGATGTGGCGGAGCTGCTTCGGTGGATTATGAGTTGTAGTTGCACTGTGAGAACTGCAGTGTCTCCGGGCTCGTCAGGCAGAACCGGCCTGTCCGCTCTGCCTGACGAGCCCGGAAACACTCTGACAGTGTCGATCAGCTCTGGAATATAAGTGACGGTGAGACAGACGACCCTGACGGAGGCTGACGATGTCGGTGTGTTCCACTCGTAGTCCGCTGTGTCAGACCTAAGGAAAAGTAGACATCACTACTGTGTAACCAAACTACACACCTCTAAAATGATTGGCTGTTTTTGGCTCATATTGTTCTGTTAAAGGGATAACAGTTTTCACTATGTGCTTTTAAGCTGGTTTGCATTAAATGCAGACACGTGAAACTAAAGAACATTTTATGAAAATATTTTCATATTATTATCGACGGCGGGTCTTTCGGCGATACATATTGCTTCTGTTTTATCTCCTGGACCGGAGTTGCACAGGTGTATTGGTTAGAGCAGTTGTGAAGATTCTTGTTGAGTCAATCTCTTCCAGCAGGACTGAAGTACTGACGGCTGGACCGGGCTCGGCACCAACCACTTCATCAACTGATACAGACTCCAAAATAAGTCGCTCCTCGTCTGCTTGTCTTTGTGTCAGTTCTGGTTTTATTTGTGTCAACATGATTCTGTTGATTTCTGGAAAACTGTGCCTTTTAACTTATATGTATTCTCTGTATTTAAATTAATTTGAATATAGTTCTGGACAATATATCTGTTATATAGTTGTTGCATTATGAGACTATATATCATCTTGGATTTTGGATATCGATATATCTTGACACAGACGATGTCGTGTTGTCTGTCCTGGTTTAAAAGCTGCATCACAGTTAAATGATGAAACTGTTCTCCTTGTTCTAAAACTCACCTTGATGCTCTTTGTCATTATATCCACATTATTGATGATTATTGATCAAGAGTCTTGTGTTGTTACTTTGTGAAAGTACCAATAGTAATCCTTACAACACGGTCACAATATTAATATAGAGGTATTTCATTTAAAGTGTTGTGATTTCAAAATATCTAAATATAAATCCTACTGTGTCACCTTCACAGCTCGATTGTCAACATGTTTTTGTTTTGTTAACTTAAATTATCTTCCAGTAACAGAAATTATGTGTGATATAATGAACCGTCCTTGTTTGAATTAAATTTCTCATTAAATCTGGAGAGAAACTCAGATTTTTTTACACAGTTTGTCGGCTGATGTGTTGCATTGACCGAGTTGCCTATAACGTTATGTGCTATTTGTGTTTGTTGTTGTGTTTTTGTTCTGCTCTCTGCTGCAGCTGCTGATGTGACGCAGCTAACAGACCCAACGCTTTCCACCGTGAACACTTTGCAGCAGTGACGAGAACAGGCAGAAACCCTGAGCAGAACCAGAATTAGAAATTGGCAGCCGTCTGCCTCGACTGGCAGTAGAAAGCATGAAAGCGAAGTTGATACTGCCGTAGAGCCTTTCAGCAGCTCGTGTGCTGAATGTATGTGCGTACTGATGCTGGTAACTTTACTGCCTCTATTTGGAGGGAGGGTGTTCGCATCGTTTCCGCTGAATATCATGTTTTAAAGTTATTGGTCACTTGTTGATCCATGTGTTTAGTTATATTTGTCACCCCATCATCCTTGTTGTGCAACGTTCCTTCAGCTGAGTATCTTCGTTTCAGGACTCTCGTGTATGTTTTTTCACATCTCCGCATGATGTCTTTTTAACATCTCTGCAGACATTGGAAAGACGTTCAGTGAAGAGCCAGAGTGAAAGTTGTTTTGAGGCCAAATTTCTTTTCAACTCTTTTCAACTCTCCTGATGTATAAAGAGCTTCTTATGGTTAAAAAATGTGTCATGTCATGTAACACGTTACAGTCTGTATTACCGAAGCATTTTTTGTTGTTTCATCCACACTAACATGACCATATTAATATAGGCTCTGTGTGTTTAATACAGCCGGGCCGATAAGTTCTGTGTTCAGTGTCTTTGTGACTGAGTCTTGAATGACAGATGTCTAAACATTCCTTGTTTTGTGGACTGAAATAAAAAGGCAGAGAAGAAGATTGTTTGTCTTGTCGTGTCCTTATGGAAAGTCTGTTGTGTTTCATATGACTGAGCATACAATTAAAAATGTATATTCATGTCTCATTATATAGACTGTGATCCTGTCTGCTCGTCTCTGAGTCAAAAGGACATTTACTGTTTACTTTGACTTTACTGTGAAGGGTCTGTTTATCTCCACCAAGTTCCGCCACGTTTATTTTGAAAATCCGTGATGAAGCGGTTCTCGTTTTTTCCGGTGGCTAACATGCTAACTGTTTACGTATCAACGTGTCGACTGGAACGCAGCAGAATCTGTATGTTTGGATGGATATGTTTAAATTGGCTTTATGAACATATTCTGGATTTTATTGTCTCAGGCACCAAAGCTAAAGTAAGCTAGCGTAGCATACGTAGCAGGAAATATACGGAGCCGGAAGTAGTCGGAGCAGCTTCGATAGAGAACAGACTGTTTGTCACGGAGACAACACGTCCTGTGTCCGAGTGGACTCTGTGATGTTTAATGTATTTAACATGTTTGACATCTGAATGATCTCCTGGTGTCTCGCGAAGCTAATGAGGCTAACTTAGCTCTCCGCGGGAAGTAGACGGAGCCGGACGTGTTGTCTGTGGAGAAGTTCTGCAGTGACTCAGTGAAAATGTCTAAAGTCCAAACGCTGAGAGTTTTTGTGAAGCAGCGACTAACTGCGGCTGCTGAAGAGATATTCGAGCTGTTTGAAAGAACGATAGCAGAGTACGAGGAGGAACTGTGTCGACACCGGAAACTACTGGACGCTGTTTTACAGCCTCAGGTCCAGTTACACAAAACAGGTCGGTTCTGTTCGTATTCTCACTAGAAACGTTTGGACTCTGTCCTTTTTATTAAAGCCTCAGATAAAGTGTGAATCCTCAATGATCTGTATCGCTGCACACGGATACTTCACATCATTTAAACCCCCCTTTTATTCTGAAAGTCCTCCCAGTAATCAGACTGCAGCAGTCTACAAAATAAAAGCTGCATCTTATCAATCATCAAACAAAACAAGTATCCATCTGCAGCGTCTTTGTTATATGTTAGCTAGAGACCCGTTAGCATTAGTTAGCCTAATTACAGCATTGGTTGGCTGAAGTTGGAAGTGGTGTCAGTGGGTTTAATGTGAAGAGGAAATAAGTTTTCTAAAATATGTGTCAGTATTTCTTTATTCTCCACAGACGTCCAGCTGCTGTCAGTGAGTAAAGAAGAGGTTCCTTCTGAGCAGCAGGACTGGAGCTCTGGGCCGGACCAGAAGGAACCACCAGAGCCGCCCCACATTAAAGAGGAACAGCAGGAAATCTGGACCAATCAGGAGGAGGATGATGTCACTGAGGTCACATTCACTCCTGTCACTGTGAAGAGTGAAGTAGATGATGGAATAAACTGTGGAGGACCAGAACCAGTCAGGAACTTTAAGCTTGATACTCATTTACAACCAGTTACACATGACAAGAATCCAGATGTTTCTGTAGGAGGTTGGGTTCTGGATGAGACCAGGGAACCTCAGTCCGGTTTAAAGCTCCCGAACAACTACCGACGAGTTACCACTGGTGAGAAATCATTTCCGTGCTTGGACTGCGGTAAAACATTCAGCCAAAACGCAAATCTGAAGACACACATGAGAATTCACAGAGGAGAGAAACCATTTAGTTGCTCATTTTGCAGCAAGAGATTTATACAGAAGATACATCTGGTCCGCCACCTGGCGCTGCACACGGGGGAGAAACGACACAGCTGCAGCGCTTGTGGCAACAGATTCACTTGGCATTATCAGCTCAAAAAACATCAGTGTGTCGGTCGTCAGTCGTCACACATTCATCTGAGCCAAGAGCATTTGAAGATGGAAGCTGATGGAGAAGACTGTGGAGGATTAGAACCAGCCAAGAGCCTTTATCCTGAACGTGCTACAAGCTTTAGCCACGATGGACAGCTGCAGAAACACAACAGAGTCCAAACTGGACTGAGGTCTTTCAGCTGCTCAGTTTGTGGTAAAAAATACCCCAGGAAGAAATCTTTAACAGATCACATGAGAATCCATTCAGAAGGAAACGGATTCAGCTGCTCGGTGTGTAAAAAGACGTTTCCATGGAGAGGAAATGTTGTGACACACATGAGGATCCACACGGGGGAGAAACCCTTCAGTTGTTCCATCTGTGGGAGAGGATTTACAACAGGCTCAAATCTGACCGCACACATCAGAGTCCACACCAGAGAGAAACCTTTCACGTGCTCCGTTTGTAATGTGAGATTCTGCGACAGAAGCACTTTGTCCCGACACCTGAGAATTCACACCAGAGAGAAACCATTCACTTGTTCCGTTTGCGGTAAAAGCATCGCGTTGTATGGAAATCTGAGACGACACATGAGAATCCACACGGGAGACACCATTTAATTGCGGCGTCTGTGATAGAAGAATCCATGAGCTTCATGAAAACATCAGTGGAGATCCTAGTTGAGCACATTTAATCCAGCAGGACTGAAGCACTGAGACCAGGACTGGTAAAAAAACTAATGATACAGACTCCAAAAACAGCCGATGATGAAGCCTGGTGTCCATTTAGATTCTGTTTTTATTTGTGTCTCAGTTATTTTATTATGTCTGGCAACTGCACTGTTAAACTCTACATGTGTTCATTTATTTGAGATTTGATTAAATTTGTTGGAGGACACGTTCAGATTTGTCTCTCAATCTCGTGTAGTTGATTCTTTGGGCTTGCTGCTGTCTCTGCTGTCTGATGAAGCAAAAATTAAACTTCATTTTATTCCTCAATTCTTTGTTGGTCAGTTCTGTTTGAAAAACATGGGAAATCACAAGGTGTAGTAGTTTTGAAATGTCTTTTTATAAAACACATTGTGTGAGTTGATCAGATAGACTCATATTTTTTATTTGGGCTGGTTTGCAAAAGACGCCGGCACAAGTGTGTCTATCTAAAAATGTCTCAGCAAACTGTTTGTTATCATAATTAATGCTGTTGTGATGGAGATCCTGACCCACAATGCATTGTGACTCTGACATCATCACATAATCACTATCAGTAGCTGCTGACACTGACAGGTTGAAGATGAAGAACTGTTTTACTTACATATGAGACCACAGAGGACAGATACACATGATTACTGCACCCACAGGTGTAATATACACATTGTGTTCATCAGTCAGTTTAAGAAAAGTATATAGAAAATAAATGAATTGCATTTTTGTTTTTCCCAAAACGACAGAGTGCCTCTTTAAACATGAATAAAACACTGTAATATTCCAAACATCGTGTTTTTGTATGTTCACGCCGGTACAGCAGGCGGCGACACACAACTTCAGTGACGTCAGTGAAACAGACAAGAAGAAGAAGAAAATCTCACTTTTATTTTGAAAATCAGCGAAGAACGGGCACCGGAAAATCGCGTACTTCCTGTCGCTAACAAGCTAACTGTTCCTGTTACGTGTCACGTACAGACGAGATTAACTGAGTGAAGCAGCGGAGTCTGCAGGTTCGGACCGACTTGACTCAAACCGTCCGGATGTTTCACCGCAGGCTCGTCTCCTGTTAGCACAGAATGCTAAAGGAAGCTATCGTAGCTGAGGAGCAGGAAGTAGACGGAGCCGGAAGTGCTAATCGGAGCAGTTTCGTTAGAGATCAAACTGTTTCTCACGGAGACAACACGTCCAGGTAGACACGTCCTGTGTCCGAGTGGACTCTGAGCTGTAACTTTATTCAGCATGTTGAACATCTGAATGATCTCCTGGTGTCCCGCCAAGCTAATGAGGCTAACTTAGCTCTCCGCGGGAAGTAGACGGAGCCGGACGTCTGTGGAGGAGAAGTTCTGCAGTGACTCAGTGAAAATGTCTAAAGTCCAAACGCTGAGAGTTTTTATGAAGCAGCGACTAACTGCGGCTGCTGAAGAGATATTCGAGCTGTTTGAAAGAACGATAGCAGAGTACGAGGAGGAACTGTGTCGACACCGGAAACTACTGGACGCTGTTTTACAGCCTCAGGTCCAGTTACACAGAGCAGGTCGGTTCTGACATAATGTTGATGTGATGTTCTGTTCGTGCTTTTAAAGACAATAGAGAAAAACAACAGAACCACTTAAAACTTAACTTACTCCTTAATTATTTAAAGTCCAGTTACTCGAGATGCACCGATCCAGTTTTTTCCGATCCAGTCCTGATACCGATACCTGGACTGAGCGTATCGGCTGATAGCCGATACCGATCCGATACCGTTGTTGAATTAATAATAAACTGTATACCTTCCACCATGTGAAAGGGACTAAAGGCACCAGACTTTCCTAACTAAGACAAAATGATCAGTTACCGAACATTGTAAACATGTGTAACATTAATAATAATAATAATAATAACAATAATAATAATAATAATAATACATTTAATTTATATAGCGCCTGTCAGGGTACCCAAGGACACACGTAACAAAGTGGAACAAACAAAACAAAGAATGAATGTAGCGCCTGCAGGGTTCGACATAACCCATGGCCCGATGGCCCGGGGCCAGTAAAAGTAGGTGCAGGGCATGTCGATTGGTCAGTTACTGGCCTGGAATCGCTGATTACACTGATTGGCCAGTCACTGCCCGTATTTGCTAGAATGCATGCAGGAAATGCTTAGAGTGACGGCAGGCGAAGGAGTGCAACGAGTCCGAGTGGAGGAAAAGGGGATTTCTCCCGAGGTGGAGGGATCAGTATACCTGGCTGAACCACCGCGGCGGCGTAATGTATTGTGAAGTATGTCGGCAGTTTCCGGCGAAGGCTGACCGCGGTCAGGGGCGTCGCGGCCGTGGGGGATGTGGGTGTTTTACCACACTTTTCCCGGTTAGAGGGTTCAACACCCACACTTTTTCTGCCGTTTATCCGCAGTTTTGCACAAACGCCTCACGACAGCCGCTCAGTTTCTCTGGCCGCTCTGTGTCTGCTCTCGCTGCAGCTGCCTCCTCTCTCCTCTCTCTCCTGTTGCTGCTTCAGACATGACACCGGCTTTGGGTCTGACCGGCTGATGACTGGCTGTTTTGCCTTAAGTCCCGCCTCTCTTGCTGTGTTAGATTTATTGTTCAGCTCGTGCTGACGAGGCGGGAACTACCGTAAAATACCAAATAATAGCCGAGCGTTTATTTGTTTAATTCCCTCGTTTAAGGCGTTTAATTCCCTCCTCACAAAAATCCGGGATGAAAATGTCAAAAACTTTGCCAGCTTCTCTGTGAATTCTATGGCATCCTTCTGGGCACAACACGTGAAAAAGGCAAAGAAGAAAAACGTGCAGTGTCAGTGGTCACGTCTTCTTCCTTGATGTTTTTTCAAAATAATTAGACTCGGCATTTATTTGGAACCGGCGGTTATTTACCAAAATATACACCTGCACCCAGCGTTTAAAGGGGACCACATGATGTGTTTTATAATGTTTTCATGTGTTTACAGCTGCTAATGTATGTAACGCTGTTACTGTGATGACACATGACAGTTAAATATTGAATATGTCTATAATAACCACATCCTGACATGTAACTGTGATTTTTGATAATCTAAATACTAATAATAACAATCATGACAAAAAATTAACAAAGACTGCAGATCACGATAAGAAGCTGCAACTGGCAGTGAGCTGCTTTCTTTTCTGTTAGCAGTGAAGTGATGTACTCCATGACAGAACATTATAAAATATGATCATGTATAAAATAACATTTAATGGTAAAAAAAGTACAGTTGCAGTAGGCTTCTATTATAAATATGCAGCATATAAATAGTTTATTATTATTATTATTACTATTTTTCTGCATATTCTTGACTTTGAATGGGAGCTGCTGTAAAGCATTTCTGTTTCTGATTCATGTATTATGCAGTCAGTTGTCCATATTTTAAGTTAAATTAAATGAATCAAGACAGATGTCACATTATAGACACAGATTCAATATCTAAGTGTCATTTATCATCACAGTAACAGCGTTACATATGCCGTCGGTATACTGATCCCTCCACTTCGGGAGAAATAATGGTACTGTTTGTACAGTGCTTTCACAACATCAATCACCTGAAAAATGATAACAGAATTATAGGAGTGAGAGAAATGATACATCTCAAAATATTAAATATGTTGTAATTTCAATTTTGAAATTTTAATGCTTGATATTACGCAAACCCCTATTACTTTTTGCCACCATTGCCAGATCATCCAGATTTTTCAGGGACAGACTCTCTAAACAATTTCAATAAATAAACAAGTCTTTTTTTTAAATTTTTAAAAAAACCAAAACAGTTATTTTCATTTTTCGTGGCTGGGCCACTAAAATTACACATGGGGCCAGTCAAACTCGAATCTACTGGCCAAGCGGGCCAGTAAGAAATTTTTTTTATGTTGGACACTGGCCTGTCAGTCAGCACGGAGGGAAAACTAGCACCGAAGTCAGCAGCACCGTCCGTAAACAAACTAGCGTCTGGAGGCTCCGTGCACACAGCGGGGGGCGACCATCCAGCATGCTGCGAGCCGGGGAGACCGCAGCAGCAGAGGAGGAGACAAAGCAGCCTGGCAGTGAATAACCCTGAGGTGGTGGTGGAGGGAGGACCAACGATGGACAGCCCACAGAGTATTGAGTACGTCGGTTTGAAAGTTAGCGTTGCTAGGCTAACAGCTGATCGGTGAGGCTAACAACTTATAGCGGTGCTACTAGCTAATCAGCGGAGAAATGTGACGTGAGTAAGTGTAACGTCCTGCACACAGGGATACAAAATTAAACATAGCAGCTGAACCTGAGAATAAACTAATCAAGAGTTGGTCAAACAAGAACTTGCGCTCTTCCAGCATGCGACACACTGACGCTGAAGAATGACGTAGGATGTGCTGCGACAGAGAAAAAAAAAACTGGATCGGCCGATCTTAATATCGGATCAGTGCACCCCTACCAGTTACATGAAACCACAACTTTAAGTTCTTGTTATACAACCTCGATTTTAGATGAATTAAAATGGCTTTTATCACAATTTTATGAAGTACCACATTTGATCTGAAAGAAAGCCTGTTCAATAACCAGTAAACTAGAATTAAAGCGTTTTGTCTGAACGTTCGGTCTGAAGAAGGAACATTTAGGAAAATGCTTTCTATAAACATGTGTCTGTATTTCTTTATTCGCCGCAGAAGTCCAGCAGCTGTTGGTGAGAAAAGAAGAGGATCCTTCCGAGCAGCAGGACTGGAGCTCCGGTCTGGACCAGGAGGACCCACCAGAGGTACCACACATTAAAGAAGAACAGGAGGAACTCTGGACCCGTCAGGATGCAGAACAGCTTCAAGCGCTGGAGGAGGCTGATATCATCAACTTCACTGTGAAGAGTGAAGAAGACGACGAAGAGAAACCTCCGTCCTCACAGCTTCATCAGGGACCAACAGAGGCAGATGTAGAGGACTGTGGAGGAGCAGAACCAGCCTGGAACTTTAATCCAGAGGGTCTTTTAGAACCATTTACTCAAGACAAGACCTCGGACTCATCTGAACCCGACTCCTTCACCAGCGACGACTTGAGGACGAGCAGTGGACCTCCATCAGGTTTACACTGTCTGAAAAACAGTGGACGCAACACTGGAGAGAAATCAATCAGCTGCTCTGAGTGTGATAAAAAATTCAGCTTCAACTCGCAGCTGAAGAAACACATGATAACTCACACGGGAGAGAAACCGTTCAGTTGCTCCGTGTGCAGTAAGAGGTTCAACCAGAAGATTCATCTGACGCGTCACATGGCGCTGCACACGGGCGAAACACGTTACAGCTGCAGCGTTTGTGGAAAAAGATTCATTTGGCATTCTCAGCTCAAAAACCATCAGTGGGCCGGTTGTCGGTCGTCACAGCTTCACCAAAGACAAACCGGAGCTGCTGGAGGGGACTGTGGAGGACCAGAACCAGTCAGGAACTTGAATCCTGGATGTGGTACGAGCAGCGGCCACGAGGGGGATCAGCAGGGTCACGCGAGAATTCATTCAGAAGAGAAATGTTTCAGCTGCTCTGTTTGTAAGAAGTCATTTCAGTGGAGAGGAAATCTTGTGACGCACATGAGAATCCACACAGGAGAGAAACCCTTCAGTTGTTCTGTCTGCGGCAGAAGATTTGCCGCCGAGTCAAGTTTGCCCAGACACTTCAGAATTCACACGGGGGAGAAACCGTTCACCTGCTCAGTTTGTAAAAAAACTTTCAGCGACAGAAGCGTGTTGTCCAAACACATGAGAGTCCACACCGGGGAGAAACCGTTCAGCTGTTCTGTTTGTGGTAAAACGTTCGCACAAACTGGAGATCTGAGGCGACATTTGACCGTCCACACGGAGAAAACATTTTCCTGCAGTGTTTGCGGTGAAAGATTCACTCGCCTTGCTTATGCTAAGAAACACAAGTGTGTTGGTGAGAACAGTGGAAGTCAGTTCCAGCAGGATTTAAGTTCTGAGGGCAACACGGATCAGTTAAACACTGACATACAGAGTCCAAGCTAAGTCAGGCGTCACGTGATCATGTTATTTTGTAAATGTTTGTCTACATAACTGTTGACGTTGTCTGAGACTTGTGCTTTTCTATACTATTTAGTCGTTGATTTAAAATAGATAAGTCGGCGACAAAATCAAGTTACAGGTTTATTCAATCAATTCACAACAGAAGTCATCTCATGACACTTTCCAAACTGAGCAGGTCCAAACCAAACTCCTTGATTCATTTATTTACAGAGACCCAACTTTTCCCTTATGAGCAGAACCTGGTGACAGTGGAGAGAAAAAACTGTCCTGAACAGGAAGAAACCTCGAGCAGAACCGGACTCGATTGTGGGTCGTCTGCCTTGTTTTAAAGTTGTCTCCTGTACAGCAACATGGAAATGACTTGACCTCCATCAGTCTGTCAGATCGCTCCTGCATCTGTAGTTAACAGAACACAGTTTGAAGTTAGAGAGGTGGCAGGGTCCGCCACATATAAACAACGCAAAACCGTATAAAGCGTGATTGCAGCACAGCGACCACAACTTAAACTCGCCTATTTTTTATTTTTTTTGACTCGTTTCAGGATAAAAGAAGTGTTTTTTTAAAACAGATTTTTAATATTCTTTATTCTTTAATATTCTTTATTCTTTAATATTCTAAACATGTTTTCTTTTGTTCTGTACTGACGACTCTGATCAATCTGTATGTGACTCATTTGTTTAAGCTCAGATTCAGTCGTTCATTTTCTGTTGATTCCTGTTGTTAAACGCTTTAATTTATCATGAAATATTTTCAATTCTTCAATATGTGTCCTAAAGCTGAACTCCAAATACTTTTTAACTTTGACTCTCTTAACTAAATTTCAGGATATTTGTACTTTGTTGACTTCAAGCATCTCTTTCTTTGTTTGATACCAATTGAGCTGGTCAAAAATGACTTATTAAAACTTTGAAATTGTGACGTAATGCTCAGATTGTGTATCCAGACACAGAGAACAGGACAACATCACCTTTTTTTAACCTGCTTATTTCCTGAACTAAATGAAGAACAGACTCGACAGGTTTCACACTAAGTTAGAAAAGTCAACAAACGGAGGAAGTAAAACCACCACGTTTAATATTACAGCCGGTGAAACATTTTTTTAAAATGTTAAATGATGGAAACATTCACTTTTTATATTTCAACACTTTGAGCTGAAAAACATTCAGGACGTAAAATCAAACGACTCTGAAGCTTTATTTAACAAGATGTGTGTCACTCACATGTTGATGTTTCTGCTTGTTTTATGTGTTTTTATAATGATGAGGAGAAAAAAAAAAAACAACCTATGATCATTTCATAAATTCATCTGATTGTATCCACAGTGACATAATAAACAGATGGATGTAAAAACAAGTTGTTTGCTTCAGTCAGAGCATTAATACTCCACCACAAGTACAAGTCCTGGAAGTATTATTGGCTAAATGTACATGTTAACCTGCTCGTAATGGTGGAAACTTCCACTTCCTGTTCTGCTCGTCCTGGACTCAGCTTCCCATCATGCATCTCCCGTGTTTCACCTGGTCTCGCCCAGTCTGTTCAGAACACGGTGGACTCGGCCCACAGACTGGTACCGCTGATGAGGAAGGAGGGACAGCATCCAGAACCAGAACCAGAGAGATCTGTGTCCAGGTGACACCAGGGACTCGACACTACGACTGTTTCAGTCACAGTGTTCATCTGTGTGTCATGTGGAGTTTTTAAATCTGAGGATTATAGATTTATTTTGCTAAATATTTAATGCAAAGAACTGTAATTTTTCTCTCTCTTAATATAATAAACAAAATGTAATAGGTTAAAAACTCTTCAGAGATGCATATCGAACTATAAAGAGGGTTTCATGCTTCAGTTCATATCGTGAGTTATTCACGTTATTTTCTTAAATACTAAGTTCATGATGCTGGAAATGTTTTAAGAATATGTTATTCTGAATGCTACGATCAAAGAAAGTCTGATGTATAGTTTTGCATTACGTTTATTATTTTCTGAGGTGAACATAGTTATATTTGTACTGAAGGCTTTATGCTCACTACTGTGTGACTGAAATACAGTCAGTCAAGATAAAAGCTGTCTAGTGACCAAAACAAGGTGAAAAGACAGTTATTGTCAGAGATGAGGCTTTATTTAAAGAATCAGGACAGCTGACCTGTTATCAGCCAGAACAGCAGCAGATTGTAAGTGTTGTTGCACAGAGACATGAACACAATCTGCATCATCACCTGGCAGGTGCAGACTCCGCCCACTGTCCTCACCTCTTGTTCCACCTGTAAGTGCGAACTACCTCTCTCCTCTGTCACCTCAGGAGGAGTTCGGAGTTGAGTTGAGTTGGAGGATTCAACCCCACAACCTCCAGACCAGCTCACCAGAGACCTGAACGTCCTCCAGCGACCGTTTCAGTGAAGAATGATGCACTCGGAGTGAAATGAAGCTTTTACTGCACATTTGGACTCACATCATGTTAAACTGAGCGGCAAGAACGCTTCAAATCAAGACATCTGACGAGCCTGTTCCCTGCTAGCTTAGCAACGCTAGCTAATGAGCACTGATTGAAAGTAAGTGAGTGCAGCTGTGCAGCCAGTCTGCATTTACTCAGGGACAAATTAAACTCTTTGTGTCAGAATCTCAAACAGCCAGTGAGGAAATAAAGCAGGTTTGATTGACTCCAGGACTTTGTTAGGAACCATATTCTGCTGCTTTATAGTTCCACTCTGCTGTTTGAAATGAAAAGTGTTAACATGTGCTCCACCCTAACAACACTCTGCTGCTACATCTGATTTAAACACAAAGAAACTAAACTAACACACACATCAGTAGAGAAGAGACGACTGGAAGCTTCTGATTGGACAGTTGATTCATCACTACGTGCTTTGTGAGGATGGAGTTTGTGCTGCTGTTAGAAATAATTATTCTGATCCCAGAAATCTACATTTCACTGACATGTTGAACCTCTTCACTTATTTCTCTGTCAACTGAATCAACCAGCTGTTTGTCTGAACTCGTGTTCCTGCTGCTGCTTTATGACTGAAGCATTCAGAATAACATATTCTTACATTTTTCAAGCATGTGTAATTGTTAATTTGTTTAATAAGTATGGATAGTGGAGCTGTTAAGCTCAATCATCTTGTTTTTTGTGAAAGAAGTATGAAACTTTCAGGGTTTGTTCTTGATGACCTAAGCTTTAATTTAAGATGTGGAGGCGTTCTCAGTTTGACCCCTGAGGTCGTTGACCTCTGTAATATGACATTTTCATGCACAAAATTGTAAATGTGTGTATTTTAGGATCTACATGTGATAGAAATGTAAACCAAATATATATTTCTAAACTTCTGGGCATGAGGAACTCATTTCTGCCATTGATAGCACTCTAAGAGGTCAACATCATTAAGTGCAGTGAAGGTTACTAGGAATGTGAGTGACTTAAGGCGAGATACTAAAGGTGAATAGGTAAAAAAAAAATAATAATAGACATCACCATGACACTTTCTCAGTTGATTACTCATGTTAATGCATGTGCATTGCATGCATGTTTTTTGTATTTAAATGTTTGAATATGCAAATGAGGCATTATCTCGATAAAAATGCGCCAATTTGCATACCTTTTAAAAAACAAAATCAGATCGTGTGATAAAGCCAGGCTAAAATGTTTTTTACATTTCGTTGTCATATTAGATGGGAAGATAATTACAGAGGGGTTTATGGACATCTTCTGTTATCCTGTAAACACTGTCAATAGCCAGAGTTTTTAGAAATAATCATTTTCCGCAATAAAATCAGGGTTTTAGTGTAAATGAGAGGCCGAACCACGTAGAAATATCTGCATTTTCACTTCGTGTAAACAGGATCTTATTTTCCCACAGTATGTATGTTACATGTGTGATACGGCTAGAGTGTGAGGTGTGTGTTGTAGCCTGTAAACAGCAGCCTCAGTAGTATAATTGTGCCATTGAATCTTTTCTTGATGCCCATTCAAAATACATTTGCTAACCTCAACTAAAAAATCATCTGCTAAGCTTTCTTTCTTGGAGCATGAGCTGTGTGTTAGCTAGAGTGTGAGTTATGTGCTGTAGCCTGTAGTGTTGAGGTAGTAATCATGGCTAAACACCATGTGCTAGTAGATTTAGACAAATGTCCTATGACCAAGAAACCCTAAATCACAAATGAATTGGCATCTTTGTGGTTTGTGTCAGTTGGACACCAATGAGGTATGACTAGCCTGCTGTTTATCACTCTGTACTGTTGGACAGTCAAAAGAGAAAGTGAGAGAGAGGGAGATCAGCACACAACCTTTTAGGTTTCCAAGTGCCTGAACTTCTGAAACCACCCTGTACCGCAGAACTGTGGGAAAATAAGATCCTGTTTACACGAAGGGGCATTTTTATCGAGATAATGCCTCATTTGCATATTCAAACATTAAAATACAAAAAACTTATTTTTTTTACCTATTCACCTTTAGTATCTCGCCTTAAGTCACTCACATTCCTAGTAACCTTCACTGCACTTAATGATGTTGACCTCTTAGAGTGCTATCAATGGCAGAAATTAGTTCCTCATGCCCAGAAGTTTAGAAATACATATTTGGTTTACATTTCTATCACATGTAGATCCTAAAATACACACATTTACAATTTTGTGCATGAAAATGTCCTATTACAGAGGTCAAAGACCTCTAGCTGACCTCAGGGGTCAAACTTAGGATGCCTCCACATCTTAAGTCATCAAGAACAAACCCTGAAAGTTTCATACTTCTTTCACAAAAAACAAGATTGTCCATATTTTAAGAGCTTAACAGCCCCACTGGAAGAAGAAACAAAGTTAAAGTTTCCTGTTGGCAACAAGAATCTGACAGATAAACTTAGTTCCTCAATACAGGACAGTTTTCAAACGCTTCACCTGTTCTCACCTGCTACCTTTTCACCAGCGAGTCCTTCGGGCCTCGTCAGCTGGTTTTAAAGTTCCTGGTCCGCCCCTCTTCTCATCGTGCAGGGCTGTGTTTCTGCTGAACCAGAACCTGACACAAACCTTCAAACTGTTTATTTTGTACCTCATTCTCAGGTGACAGTCAGCTGAGCTACATATGTGCTGATAGTGATCGCTGTGCAGCTGCTGGACCACACTACAAATTCTGAACGAGGTACTTATTTTAAACAGGATGGTGGATTTGTGAACTAATGTCTTGACCTGCTCCCTCCATTTATTTTCATGTTTGGTATGATTATGGACAAGCTTCCATTAACTTTGCAAGTCACTACTTTTGGAACCTCAAATAAAGTTTTTAAATAATATAAAAAAACGTGTAAGGAACTTTATAATAAGCTGGATATGCTCCCTCCTAAACAGAGTGACCCACAACTTTGTTCAGATTTTATGAAGGGGTATCCAGCTTTGTCTTTATTCACTCACTCGGAAAATCAAGACTGCGTATGTAAAGAGGAAAACACTCATCAGATGATTTACAAACTATTGACTGTATATTTAAAGTGCTCTTATCTTCATCTGTTGATGGTGAAACACTTCCCGTGTTCCACTTCTCCTCCTGGACTCAGATTCTTCACGTCAGATGAGGATCTTTTGGACCTGTTCTCTGATTGACTTTATGATTACTGCTAGTTTCTTCATAATAAAATTACTGTTGCTGATGGTTCATCGTAACATAACCCCCTGCCTACATTGCTGAGAAACCGGGGGAGGGGACACGGAGAGTTGGAGATAGAGTTCTGAGCTACTGGTTCTGACTGATGCTCTTCGTTTCTTTCACATTTCACAGTTTTGAACCTCAACACTCAATCAAGAATCGAACCTATGTCCTCAAAACTTCCAGCGCTGGTTTCTCCTGCTGAGCTAACAGGAGGACAAGATCAAAGAACCCACAACCTCCAGACCAGCTCATCAGAGAGCTGAATGTCCTGCTTTGAGCTTCTGCCTCTTTTATTTGAAGAGCTGTGTTCAAAGCTCAGACTGACTCCAGGACTGAAGTCACAGTGTCACAACTTCCTGCCAGTCCTCCAGCACACTGAGCTACCTGCTGCAGGTGTGTCAAGCTCAACTTTAGTTTGTGTCCTGGCCGTCTCAGTTTGTCAGTCTGTGTCTCCATCAGATCGTTGCCCGACCCAAACACCTCTAACAACTTGGTCAGACAAAGCAGTTCTCAGAACAGTTTAGGTTTCCTTTCAAGATGAATGGATTGCATTTGTATCAGATTAAACTTTTCTTAAGCTGCTTAGAAAATAATCACACAAACAAACGTTGTTCAGTTTCACTGCAGACACAATGACATTAGTTTATGAACATGATCATGGTAGGCAACAACCTTTTTAATTCATTGTTACAAACAGAAAATGTATCGTCTTAGGTACAATGTTGAGTACGTTACTTTACAGTGGCAAAGTTTACAAAAGTATTTACAATTAAGGTGACAGATGAGCAATACATGAGTAAATATTTTGCCTCTTTAACTACATGGTTTTCCAAATGATAAATCAACATAATAATTAAAGTACCACAAATCTTTCTTGCCTTTATATTCAACCATAATTCTACAGAAAGCAGAAGAAAACAGGTGTTATGGACTTGGAGTCAGGACCATCAAGACCATGCTGATCCAGCTTGGTTTAATGCCTGGTCATAGGAAGTAAATGGACAAAATAGGACCACATCTTTAGACCCATCTCACATCTTTACACAGACCTGTCTCCACCACATCTTTACAGAGCCCATGACCATGGCGCTGGTTGAGCATTTGTCCTTACTTCGACCACTTTTGACAAGACCAACAAGACCTGCAGTTTTGGAGAAACTCTGACCCAGTTGTCTATCCATCACAATATGGTTCTAGTCAAAGCTGCTTGAATCCAAATCGTTTGCAAAAAGTTCAGAATTTCTGTGTATTTGTGCCAGGCAGTGTAACTGATGCAAAGGAGAGGATAATAATAATCGTGGCCGTTTGCGGACAATCAGAACTTTACGATAACACACTCGCACTGAGACAGGACAAAAAAGGAGCTGGTGTGGGGGAAAGTAAGTGAGGTTTGGCTTGCCCATTTTACCCACTTCCAACACATCAACTTTGAAGACAAAATGTTCTCTTGTTCTCACCCCCCACTGACAGGTGTCAGTGTAACGAGAAAGTCATTGTTGTTCACTTTACCTGTCAGTGATTATAATCTTACATAGTATTTGTATCTTGACATTAGTTATTTCACTGATGTTCAGTAATGAGAGTGTACAATATCTCTGTTGGGAGGAGACTCTCTCTCCTACACAGAACACAGAGACAATGAACAACCAGGTCTGAACATCAACTCAAACCCAAATCCAGGATAAAGAGGTTCAGTGAATGTGGTGTTGAAGGTGTGGAGGTGGATCAGTGAGTCAGAGGAGACTCTATAGAAGGACAGAGTGCCAGCAGGATAGTCCACATACACTGCTACTCTGTTAAAGATGGAAGATGTGATGGATGTTACACTGCTGTTGTGCCAGACAGCATAGAAACCACCGTCATAGCACTCCAGACTCCAAGAATGATAGTTCCCTCCAAACAAACAGTCTTCTTTGTTTCCTCTTCTCCTGATTCCTCTGTAACTCACTGATATATGAGTTTCTCCAGTCAACTCGACCTCCCAGTAACAGCGACCAGTCAGACCAGTTCTACACAGCAGCTGAGGATAGAGGTCAAACCTCTCTGGATGATCAGGATATGACTGATCCTCCTCCACACGTGTCATCTTCCTGTTGTTGTCAGAAAGTTTGATGTATCTGTTGACTGAGTTTGGGTCGACTGTGAGCTCACAGGAATCTGATGGAGAGAAAAAGACACAACACAGCTGCAGTTATTAATGTGTCATCAGTGTGATGATGACATCACAGATGTGAATGAGTGATGTCAGTGTGAAGCTGCTTTGTTTTCATGAATCAAAGTAAAACCACACTCACACTTCCTCAGACCTGGTGTCAACCATCGAGCTCCACGAGGCTCCACCCTGAAAGGAGGAGCACATTTTCTTTCAGGACATGACATCATTCTCATACTTTTAAAAAAAATTGGCAACAGTTGAAAAATATTTCTGTGTACGGTTATATTTTAGGTATATTACTTGTATCCAAGTACAAATAAGCACAGAAGAGAATATAATTTTCCTGATGCATTTGTCAAACTGGAAAATGTTCTGCAATATTTCCAAATGAATGTATTTAACAAAAAATCTGAGAGGGCCTATTATATTATCCAATTCCAATTCTGAGCATATGACAAGATTATTTAGAAGGTTTTGTGTTGTGAGTCAACACACAAAGGATGGACCAGACAGTCTGCCCTGGTTGGCTTGTCTGGGTTGTCTAGGCCAACCTGACAGACTGACATGTTTCCGGCTTTACCTCCCCCACCCAATTCTTCTGCTGCAGCTCTCTTCATACCTGAGAGTGTCCAGTTTCCAGAGTTTATTCTGCTCTCCAGCCGACAGCAGCTTTACTCCAGAGTCTCCTGGATGATTGTAGGTCAGGTCTAACTCTCTCAGATGGGAGGGGTTGGAGTCCAGTGCTGAGGCCAGAGACGCACAGCCTTCCTCAGTGATCAGGCAGCCTGACAGCCTGCAGATAAAGAAAAAAACACAAATCGCAGAGGACAATGGTTTGGGTTTAGAACACTTAAGATCTGGATAAATTCTGTTTAAGTCATGTGGAGACGGTAGTTTAGGGAAATGCCTCAAGTAAGCAAAGAAAATCAGTAATTTAATCTGACCTTAGAGTTATCAGAGTACATTCTTTACTCTTAAGTCCACCAGACAGTCGCTTCACTCCTGTATCCTGCAGGTCATTATTGCTCAGGTCCAGTTCTCTCAGACTACAGGACTGGGTGTTTAGAACTAAGGACAGATCTTCACAGCTTCCCTCTGAGATGTTACAGCCACTAAGTCTGAAGGGGAAAAATAAACAAGAAGACGAACATTTCATTACTTCTCAACCTGTAAAGTACAGTCTAGAGGCAAATATGATGTGCAGGGTCAACTACTTCTCAAATTTCATCTATGGTCAGACACTTGAAGTATTAATCCCAAGAATGAGATCATACAAGCAGTCAAAAATGAATTATCTCCAACAGTAGGAGCATCGAGTAAACATGGTGCTGTTTCAAGTTAAAAGCAGTCAGCTTAGATGGTTTACTTATCCAGTTCTGATGCCTCCTTACAGAGGTAATGCATATTAAACTGGATGTAGACTTTCACAAAGATCCTGAACACTGTAAAGGAATAACATCTTGGAATGCCTCAGACTCCCCCAGAAAGAGAGAACGTGACTTGGAAGTAGGGGTATAAGGTACTTTGATAAGAACTGATAGAAGTACTGAACTGAGTAAGGTTGATTTAACTGCATACAACTGATTAAGAAATATTACAAATCAATAACAACATATAATAACTTGATATTACCTGAGAGTTCCCAGTTTACAATGTGGACTCTGCAGTCCAAAAGCCAGCAGCTTTACTCCAGAATCCTGCAGGTTGTTGTTACTCAGGTCCAGCTCTCTCAGACCGGAGGAATCAGAGCAGAGGACTGAGGACAGAGCTTCACAGCATCTGTTTGAGAGGTTACAACTGCTAAGCCTGGAGAGACAATGAAAAGTTGAAATGCAAATAGTAAGCATCATTATCTCCTCCTTAAAAGGTTTTTGTGTATTTAAAGTATTTTCAGCATATGCAAATATCCATGTACTTACAGAGCTTTCTTAGAGGCTTTGACCACAGGCAGGAGCCTCAGAAGTGCTTCCTCTGAAGCAGAGTATTTCTTCAGGTCAAAAACATCCAGATCTTTTTCTGATGACAGTAAGATGAAGACCAGACCTGACCACTGAGCTGGAGACAGTTTCTCTCTGGAAAGTCTTCCTGAACGCAGGTACTGTTGGATCTCCTCGACAAGAGAATGATCGTTCAGTTCATTCAGGCAGTGGAACAGATTGATGCTTCTTTCAGGACACAGTGTCTCTTCAATTCTTTTCTTGATGTAGTTGATAGTTTTCTGATCTGTCTGTGAGCTCCTTCCTGTCTGTGTCAGCAGCCCTTGTAGGAGATTCTGATTGATCTGCAGTGAAAGACCCAGGAGGAAGCGGAGGAACAAGTCCAGATGTCCATTGGGACTCTGTAAGGCCTGGTCCACAGCACTCTGGTAGAAGAGTGTTGATTTGTCTTGGAACACTTCAGGCCACCACAATGTTGCATCCTCTACCAGCAGATTGACTCCAGAGTTGATGAACGTGAGATGGACATGAAGAGCAGCCAGAAACTCCTGAACGCTCAGATGGATGAAGCAGAACACCTTGTTCTGGTACAGTCCTCTCTCCTCTTTAAAGATCTGTGTGAACACACCTGAGTACACTGAGGCTGCTCTGATATCGATGCCACACTCTGTCAGGTCTGATTCATAGAAGATCAGGTTTCCTTTCTGTAGCTGCTCAAAAGCCAGTTTTCCCAGAGACTCAATCATCTTCCTGCTCTCTGGAGTCCAGTGTGAATCTGTCTCAGCTCCTCCATCATACTTGACGTTCTTCACTTTGGCCTGAACCACCAGGAAGTGGATGTACATCTCAGTCAGGGTCTTGGGCAGCTCTCCTGCCCTTCTGGTCTTCAACACATCCTCCAGAACTGTAGCAGTGATCCAGCAGAAGACTGGGATGTGGCACATGATGTGGAGGCTTCGTGATGTCTTGATGTGGGAGATGATTCTGCTGGCCTGCTCCTCATCTCTGAATCTCTTCCTGAAGTACTCCTCCTTCTGTGGGTCAGTGAACCCTCTGACCTCTGTCACCATGTCAACACACTCAGGAGGGATCTTCTCGGCTGCTGCAGGTCGTGTGGTTATCCAGAGGCGAGCAGAGGGAAGCAGGTTTCCCCTGATGAGGTTTGTCAGCAGCACATCCACTGAGGTGGACTCTCTAACATCAGTCAGGATCTCAGTGTTGTGGAAGTCTAGAGGAAGTCGACACTCATCCAGACCGTCAAAGATGAACACAACCTGGAACTCTTCAAACCTGCAGATTCCTGCTTGTTTGGTTTCAGTGAAGAAGTGATGAACAAGTTCCACCAAGCTGAACTTTTTCTCTTTCAGCACATTCAGCTCTCTGAAGGTGAATGGAAATGTGAACTGTATGTCCTGGTTGGCTTTGTCTTCAGCCCAGTCCAGAGTGAACTTCTGTGTTAAGACTGTTTTCCCGATGCCAGCCACTCCCTTCGTCAACACTCTCCTGACATCTCTTCCAGGTGAGGGTTTTAAGATGTCTTCTTGTCTGACTGTTGTTTCTGGTCTGTGTGGTTTTCTGGATGCTGTTTCAATCTGTCTGACCTCATGTTCATCATTGACCTCTGCAGTCCCTCCCTCTGTGATGTAGAGCTCTGTGTAGATCTGATTCAGAAGCGTTGAGTTTCCTGATTTAGTGATCCCCTCAAACACACACTGGAACTTCTTCTTCAGATTAGATTTCAGATTAAGTTGGCACATTCCAAGAGATTCTGAAAAAACAAGTGACATCAATAAACATACATACATTAGAAATATAAATCCTACTTTTTCTGAACAGGAAGAGCAAATACATAAGTATTCATTGTCGGCCATAAATACTGTTCTTTCAAGATTTGTCATCTCCTTGAGTTTCGAAAATGTCTTGCTACCCACTGCTTTGCAACAAAAAGCCACTTGAGTAAATAAATGTCCAAAATTAGGCTGAATTAAAATATTATATACAGCAAGTGGAAAAAGCATTACCATATCTACCTACTTGATTTCTTCCATATCCAAATATTCTTTGCAGAATGTCGAAGTGCAATCTTAGACTTAGTTTTCTATTGACTGGACTGATTGTGTAATCAAAAAGGATTAGAAAAATAGACATTTAGTTGAATGAACTGAACTTGGTTTGTGAACATTCATACATGCGCGATGGCTTGTCTGTGTTAGTGATGGTGTAGAGCGGTTTGACAGCAATTCTTTTCCTTTAAAAACACACAACTCCTTCGTATTGACCGACATGCAGCCTGTTCGCTCTCTCTCACTCAGAGAGACCCCAGCAGTGAAAAGTGGCTGCAGGGGTGAAGTATAATGCAAGAAGGGCAGCACCCAGCTGTTCAGGAGGGACTGCAACAGCTGAAAGGGTTGTTATGTTTACTGGGGAAAGGGACAATTCCCTGTAATAGCATCACCACTAGAGAAGCAAGAAAATGTGATTCTACTAAGTGGACCAATTCCAGTAATTGTTGTCTGGCTCTGGGATACACCACTATGCACCTACAATGCGGATTTATATGGAAGAGCTAGATACCAGATGTAAAGATGGCACTCATCTCTCTATAAAAGCAAGGAATCTCTGTGTGTGTGTGTGTGTATGTGTGTGTGTTTATCAAATATCTCTGCGGATCAGGATCACACTGACCTGAGACTTACAACATGGCTGCTGCGTGTTTCAAGGGTGTGCGACTTCGCATTTGTTTGGACTGCAATGACACCATTAATAAATTATTTCATAAATGCTTTACAAATTCACAAGCATTGTCCACCGAGCCACCACAGTCACGTGCGCACCAGAGCCAATCACTGCAGAGCCCACCGCGCCCCCCACCTTAAGAAACAAGCGGATTTATACCTGCAGCGGCGCGAGCTGGACCGGGATTTTGCCGGCGGTTCGGTCCCGTTCTGTTCTGTGCATCTAAACTGACTGTTGTGGATTAATGAGACTAAAAGAGTCCGGACCGAGTCTGTTCGGGTCTGAGGAGATCCGGAGACACGCGGACAACAAAGTGGAATCGGAATCTGTGGATGTTCATGTGTAGCTAGCGGCTAGCCGCTACACGGCCCACCTACCGAGGCGACGGACCGGACCCACCGGCACGTCCAAAACCGGACTTAGGGTAAATAATGTCCGCCAAGCTTTTTCGCGAACATTGCCGTCACGTTTGCTTTGTGTCTGGTGCAGGAAGAAACGGTAAAAACGGGCTTTTGTCACGAAAGTGTCCAAGCAGCAAGTTTGGTTGTTGAGGAACAGGAAGTTGTGTGAAGGACGGAGGCGGTGATGCAGACAGTGACAGAGAGAGCGAGTTTTGAGAGTTGAGAGATTTGTGACATATAGCGTGTTTGGAGTGTATAGTTAGTGTGTAATGCAGTGTTTGGTGTGGTGTGTTTTAGTGTGTCGTTTTTTCAGGAGACGGCTGAATGTGGAGCAGGCAGGAATGAGCTGAGCCCTGAGCCTGAGGCATTGCCTGCATTTAAATGTAAATAGTTACATATAACTTTGTAAATTTCAAAAACTTATGCACAAATTTAGCAAACAACAATTTATATTTGCATTATAACTAATGCAATTGGTTCATTAAACTGTTTGTGGTTTTCACAGTAAAAAAACTTTTTCCTACTCTGATGTTATGTTATTTTGTGATTTTAGCTCCATAGTGTTAATATAATATGTCAAAATGAAAAAATAACTGTACAGTCACACATGTGAGGTTGTGCTGAAAATAATGACACCAAACAAGGCAAGGTAAATAGTCTTTAAGGTGAAATATAATGGTATAATCAAAAGTAGTCAAAACAGCCAATTATATCCCTGATGTCCCACCTTCAAACACAACCTCATTTGGCCATCCATGAAAAAGCTACTGAATCTCCCACTTTTCTATAGGAATACATATTTCCTACGGGCAATGCACTAGTCTCTATAAAAGCAAGGAATCTCTGTCTGTCTGTGTGTGTATGTGCGCCTCAAATATCTCTGCGGATCAGTATCAGACTGACCTGAGAGTTTCAACATGGCTGCTGTGTGGTTCAAGGGTGTGCAATGTTGCATTTGTTTGGACTACAATGATACCGTTAATAAATTATTTAATAAATGCTTTACGAATTCCGCAAGCATTGTCAACCATAGCCACCATAGCTTCGTGCGCACCAGAGCCAATCACTGCACACCATAGCCATGTGCGCACCAGAGCCAATGACTGCAGAGCTCAAGCCCACAACACACCTTAAGAAACAAGCAGATTTATACCTGCAGTGGCGCGAACTGGACTGGGATTTTGCCAGCAGTTCGGTCCTGTTCTGTGCATCTAAACTGACTGTTGTGGATCAATGAGACTAAATGAGTCCGGACCGAGTCTGTTCATGTCTGAGGAGATCCGGAGACGCGCGGACAACAAACTGGAATAGGAATCTGTGGATGTTCGTGTGTAGCTAGCTGCTAGCCGCTACACGGCCCACCTCCCGAGCCGACGGACCGGACGCACGGCACGTCCAAAACCGGATTTAGGGTAAATAATGTCTGCCACGCTTTTTAGCGGTGAAATATAATGGTATAATCAAAAGTAGTCAAAAACAGCCAATTATATCCCTGACGTCGCACCTTCAAACACAACCTCATTTGGCCATCCATGAAAAAGCTACTTACCCTCCCACTTTTCAATAGGAATACATGCTTCCTACGGGCAATGCACTAGTTAAAACCAATGAGAATAGCTCACCTAGCGCACACACCAAATGTTTTCTGGCTCTTGTGTTTACTTCCTGGTAATGCAGCCAACTGAATATTCACAGCAGAGTTTCCAACGACAGCCCCGGCCACAGACTTTATGATGATGTCTTTGTGTTGACGTCAGATTTTTTTAAATCGCCTTTTTCTATTGAAAGTTATACAAATCTTAAATCTCCATGTATCAAAAATTCATAATAGCAAGAGCCATAACCTACCTTGTTTGCAGTTCCGATTTCACTTCTTAACAAACCTTTTATTGTGAAACATTATCAAGAAGGTGTTGTGGAAAATGCTTTTACTTGCAAGGTTCACATACGTGACTTCTCCAGTTTCACTCAGTTGATGTCTGATCTTATTCATAATTTTGATCAGAAGAAGACAAGTTAAACTGAACTGTTGTTGTGAGAAACAAAAACAGGGCTTGTCACAGTTACCTTTGATGGACTGGATAATTGTAGACGTGTGTTCTCAACTTTGTGAAATGCAAAATTAGGGCTTAGTCTTTTTACCTGTATTTACTATACCAGTAATAGCCACGAAATATGACAGCCTTTAATTGATCCATCATGTTAAATCTTTAGAAAAATCCTCTTACTGCTCTGCAGACGGTCAGCCAGCTCCTCCTGCTTCATTCTCCTCAGGAAGTGAAGTGTGATCTTCAGAAATGCCTCTCTGCTGCTCCTCCTCTGCTCTTCCTCCTCACCATCCAACACCTCCTCATCCTCCCTCTGACTCTCAAAGCACTCTGAGCGATCTGAACTCAGAACCTTCTGGACCTTCTTCAACTCGTTCTTCACAAAAGTCACAATGTTCTCCTCCAGCAGCTGAAACAGAATATTATGTGAATGACAACATTTAACATCATGGAGCCAAACATCAGATCCATGTTGGACAGATTCACCACTGGTCTGTAAAGTGCAGCATGGAGATTATTGTGAACAGACTGGATGTAAAAGTAGTTGTTGTTCATGTACAGACCATAAATATGGAGTCCAGCTGTGTCTGTTGCTGCTGGACAGACGGACCTCTGGGAACCTCTGAGCTCTCCTGGTCGACTCTGTGGAGGAATCATGAAGAATCAGTCACATTGTGTCTGTCCACTCAGAGACAAACACAAGCTGAAGGTCCTGTAAGTTAAAGTGTTGATGACATCGTTGAATCAGATGGTTTCCTCTGACATCACAGTGTTGGTCGTACTGCTGATCCCACTGCAACAGTCCAGTCTGTATTTCAGTGCAGCTTTCAGTTCAATGCTTTGGTTCACCAGGTCATCCACTCTAGTACCCCCAGCTTCATTTAACTTCGCAATACTAATAGTGTGCTCAGACTGAGAGCAAAGCAAATTACAAAGTAATGCAAAGAAGCAAATGGATGCAAATTTGCTTCAATCCCACACCTGGAGTCACACTTACAGTTGCCTGCTCTGGCGCATAACCAAGTTTTTTGTTGTACAGGAGAAAAATAACCCTTCACAAGTTTGTCTCTGAGAGTAGAGGCCTTTCAGCTGTCACTTTTTAATATGTCCTAGTTTCCTTTAATGATTTGTTTTTTGTCGATATGAAGTTTAGTTTGTATCTTCTCTTCTTAAATCGTTGACTCATGTCTTGAACTTTTTTTTTTCCACATCTAATTATGGATCACAAATGTGTTATATTATCTATCAACCAAGGGGGATGGAAGCTTACAATACCTTTATACTTATGTAGTAATCAGAATGTGTGTCTACAGTCTACACTGGAAGACTGGGCAACTTTCCAATGTGAGAATACAAAGATAAGAGAAGAAGAGCGAAGACCAAAATAAACATAAAGGTAAAAAACAAAACACATAGCTAGTTAAATTCCAGTCAAACCATGAATCTGTGATATTTTCATGTTTTAACTCTACCTCTCTTCAACAGAAGGTTGTTCACTTGAGAAAGACACACAGCTGGGTTCAGTTTCAGGTCCAGGAGGATCTGGTCTCTGGTGGATCCTGGAATAAAAACAAATCAATTGAGGCTTTGTATGTTTCGTAAATATGTCTTTACATTAAGTTATAAGAATTTAAAATATATGTGATTATTCACAATTAAGTGCTTATAAGAACTTACTTCATTTCAGTAAAACCAACAATAAAATCCTTTGACTTGTCACTCTTGAATGAGACACAGCTGGGCTCAGGTCCAGGTCCAGGTCCAGGTTCAGGTCCAGGTCCAGTTCCAGGTTCAGGTCCAGGTCCAGGTTCAGGTCCAGGTCCAGGTCCAGTGGTTTTAGAGGGAGGGCCTCCCTCCTCTCTGTCCTCACACTGATTCATGCTGCTCAACTCACACACACTTTCATCTGGAGAGGAAACACAAATCATTCATCTGCACATCAACTGAAATCAGCCTTTCCATCATGTCTCCTGTCAGAACATCAGCTGCTCCTCCTCTGATTGGCTGCTTATATCAGTGACACATGAATGCTGCACTTCTACTGTCAGTCCACTAGATGGTGTCATGGAGACATGTACCAACAAGTATCTGATGATTATGAACAAGAACTTGAACACCAACATATTATACACTACTCACAATAAGCTAGGGATATTGTGAGAGACTCAGTGGATTTCATACATACAGTGTTTGTTTCTCTTCAGAGAGTTTTGGGATAGGGAGGCAATTGTATTGGGGTGATAGACACAACTCATTTTGTGTTTTCCACATAATGGTCTCACTGTGTACAGTGTGCCTTACATAATGGGGCCAATACCAAAAAACTAAAAGACAACCCTTTTCAATGTGGCATCAATTTCAACATTCTGTGGGTATAAAAAGCTGGTATTGTCAGTAAGTCATTCCAAGTTCATCATTCAAACAGCCATGAACACACAACGTCACTTAACGGACGAGCAGCGCCACCTGGCCATAGCGCGCCTTCGGGTCGGTGGCAGGCAGTCAGATGTTGCTCGTGAACTTGGCGTGTCTCAAAGTGTCATCAGCAGACTTGCATCAAGACACAGAACTACTGGCAGAGTTCGTGACAGACCCAGGGGTGGAGCCCCACGAGTGACAGACCACAACGATGACCAGTACCTAAGGACCTATGCACTCAGACATCGTTATGCAACTGCCACACAGCTGCAGGCCCAGTTACGAGATGTGAGGGGTACTAGGGTTTCCAGACAAACCATTCGAAACCGACGCCACCGCTTTGGCTTGAATGCCAGACAACCGTTGCAGGTGACTCCACTGACACCAAGACACCGCCGTGAACGTTTGCAGTGGGCACAAGACCATGTGACCTGGACAATGCAGCAGTGGTCTACCGTCCTGTTCACTGATGAGTGTCGGGTCACCTTGCACAGAAATGATGGTCATCAGCGTTGCTGGAGAAAGCGAGGTGAGCGATACGCCGAGGTCAACATGGTCCCCAGGGTTCCCTTTGGTGGAGGAGGTGCAACAGTCTGGGCAGGCATCACCAGTCAGCGCAAAACAGATTTGGTTATTGTAGATGGCTCAGTCACTGCACGTTCTTACCTCAGAGACATCATAGAACCCATCGTCATCCCCCAATTCCGCCAGCACACCCCCAACTTTCTGTTCATGGATGATAATTCTCCACCACATCGTGCCAGAATTGTCACAGCTCGACTTCAGGAAGTGGGAGTGCCTCATATGGTATGGCCAGCAATGTCCCCTGACCTGAACCCCATAGAGCACGTCTGGGACCAGCTGAAGCAGAGACTGGATGATCGTACCCCACCCCCACGTGACCTGGCAGAACTGCGTGTAGCACTTGTGGAGGAGTGGAATGCATTGCCTCAGAACAACATCATGAGGCCAGTGAGGAGCATGAGACGTCACTGTCAAGCTGTCATTGCGGCAAATGGTGGAAACACCCGCTACTGACATTGTCAATTTTTGTTATTTGGGGCTATCCCTGTTATTGTCTAAATTTTTGGGGTAATAAATATTAAACTAATGAAAATGGTGTTTCTTCTCATTCATTATTAGTAATATCAAAGGGAACTTTTACTTATTTCATTAAAATTCAGACCAAATAGGAAAAGCACTCATGTAAATAACAATATCCCTAACTTATTGTGAGTAGTGTTAGTCACATCAGCGACAGGCAACAGCAGGAGGGAGAGGAGGAGGGGCAGGAAGTCCCCAGACTCCCTTCAGAAATCGCTCCATTTAGTGAGTTGTTGAGTTAAGAGAACCTTTATAAACTGTGTGGAACGCTGTCGATGACAAGTTCTTAATGATTCGGGCCTTCTTGTAAATTCGGCCTATGTTACAGCCTCGTTTTAGGGGGTGCTGCGGCCCCCTCAGCACCTCCAGCTCCCGCATCCAGGCGAACAGCTGCTCTCCAGCCGCGTTTAGTGCGTCAGACAGCGGGAGAGCGGCGGCTCGTCTCGGCCTCCTCCACAGGCTGATTCAGGCAGGAGAAGCTGCCTTCAGTCATCAGTAAGTGGAGCTACACAGTGACAACCACTCACTACACTAACCAACTCACTCCACTTCAACTCGTATCCCTCTGTTTACACTCTGCAGGTATCGACACAAAATGGCGGATATCCTTAACAGCAGTTTCCCTCCGTCCTCCTGATCAAACGCAGAGTTTTGTGTAGAAGTAAAGCGGAGAATATTCTATTGCTTCTATTAACGAGTATAAACGTGTTAAACTTGTCATCTTACCATCAGCTGGGAGCTCAGCAGCAGGACACGAGCTGCGTCACAACCTTCATGAAAGTGAAACTAAAGTTTGAACAGGCAACATGAGAGAGCCGTAAGGACTCAACTTCCGTTGAACCACCAATGACAGTGTTTGTCTGGTCGTGACTGAAGAGACAGATAAAGTATTGATCCCGAGGGACATATAGACATCCAGTGTCTTATACGACACATGCAACACAAACATATCAACATATAGTAAAAAGAATGAGGATAAACAACACACAGCAACAGATCATCCAGCTACCAGAACCACAAACTGTCACGCTACGTTGTGAGGGAGCTGAACTGTGCCGAGGTATTGATGATTATAGTGATACTGATACTGTTGATGATATAAATTAAACACAAATACTAAATATTTTACAATATTTATCTTTCTGTTGCCAGACAGCACAAACCAAGGGAGAATAATATGAGGAAGACGAGGAGGGACAAGAGAGAAATCAGATTTATGTGTTTGTGTTTGTTTTATTTTAATATACTTGTTACATTTAAACTGCATCAATGTGAAGATATCTCAACTATTTTACATTTACTGAAACAGAAAAACAACATGAGGATACAAGTAGACTTTTATATTCAGCTGCTTTAGCAGAGGAGAAACATTTCAGTGATGCTGTGCGACATCTTTCAGTCTGATTATAAACTCGTCAGCTGATCGTTTCACAAACAAAGTCAGATTGAAACTAAAGGGAATCATTTGTACAAGTTTTGGACTCTTTGCTCTGAACATCAACGTTCAGAAGCATCAAACATGAGCTCAAATCTCTTCAGCACTTGTTTCAAAACTTCACGAGGACAGTTTAGTTTGTGATGTGTGAAAGTGTTTCAGTATTTCATCCGGCTCTCAGACTTCCAAACATCTTCAGCCAACCGGCTCAGACAGAGAAAGACTTTTCTCACAGCTGTTTAGTTTGACGGACCAGATTCAAATCCAACAAACGTCCTGAAAATACAGCCGGACTTCAACAGCCACAAAACACTGAGAGAAACACAATGATTGTCATTCAAATGTGTTTTCTTCTCATAGAATAATCAGACAGAAATGAAGAGATGTTGTGCAGTTTCTGACTCTGTCACTACGGACAGAATTACATGTGTTAACCAACACCATCAAACTTTTAGTTTCATCATTAGAAACACATGAAACAAGTCAGAGTGTTTCAGGTGGAGTGTCGAGTACATTTGATCAGATTTTACTGTCCATTTACAACTTTGTTCACAATGATTCTTTACAATTAAAGCTGCAGACGACTCAATGTTTTCTCTTTCTTACATTTCACTAATAGTTGTGGATTTTATTGGAACAAGAGCCAGAATTCAAAACAACACATGACAGAAAGTACAAGTCAACGCAATTTAATCCACAATTTAATGGAAGAAGTTTCAAATGGAAATGAAGAATCTTTTCAATCACTTTGAATCATTTTGTACAAAGTTGACTGATGAATTTATTCCAAGAAGCTGAAAGATTGATGTGACTGTGATCCTGTACAGACTCAACTGTTCAGCACTGACAATGTTTCTGTGACAGGAGGAGACTCTGCACACTAAACACCACACAGACGCACTGAGGAACCAGAACTGGACCAGAACCCAAATCCAGGATAAAGAGGTTCAGTGAATGTGGTGTTGAAGGTGTGGAGGTGGATCAGTGAGTCAGAGGAGACTCTGTAGAAGGACAGAGTGCCAGCAGGACAGTCCACATACACTGCTACTCTACCAGAGGAGGAGGAGGAGGAGGAGGAGGAGATGAGTGTTCGTCTGTTATTGTGCCAGACAGAGTAACGACCATCATCAGAGCACCACAGACTCCAGGACTGATCATTCCGTCCAAACCAACAGTCATCACTGACTCCTCTCCTTCTGATTCTTCTGTAACTCACTGATATACGAACATCTCCTCTCCACTCGACCTCCCAGTAACAGCGACCAGTCAGACCAGTTCTACACAGCAGCTGAGGCCACCAGGAGGACTCAAACCTCTCTGGATGATCAGGATATGACTGATCCGCCTCCACACTTGTCATCTTCCTGTTGTTGTCAGACAGTTTGATGTTTCTGCTGACTGTGTTTGTGTCGACTGTGAGCTCACAGGAATCTGATGGAGAGAAAAAGACACAACACAGCTGCAGTTACTAATGTGTCATCAGTGTGATGATGACATCACAGATGTGAATGAGTGTTGTTATAGTGTGAAGCTGCTTTGTTTTCATGATCAAAGTAAAACCACACTCACATTTCCTCAGACCTGGTGTCAACCAATAAGCTCCACGAGGCTCCACCCTGAAAGGGTAAAAGCAACACTTCTTTAATACAGAAGGCTTTGAATTAAACTGCAAGGAAGTGAATCAAACCTCATCCTGACAGAAAGGATGATTGCAATACAATCATCAAGCATGATGTTTTATTTAAATATTAAATACATTTAATTTAATATCTGTGAAATTATATTTTAATTAAAAACTAAATGTATGTAATGAGTGTAGCGTCTTCAAAGTCCTGTCCTGTGGTTATCAGGTTTGAGCACAGTTTTGAATAAATATGACCACTTTGGAGTTACTGGAAGGTTTATATTTCTCTTCCAGTGGAGCTCAGCTAGCAGTTTCCCCTTGCTTCCAGGCTTTGTGCTAAGCAAGTCTAAAAATGTTCTGGACCTGTGTCTGTACGAAGATGAAACTGATTCAATCCCAGGCAAGAGGGCATAGAAGGACATTTCACAAAATGATAAACAGTTCATTAACATGCAGAGAACTGTTCAAACTGCAACAGGTCTACACTTGTAGCTGGATGGTTATCCACTTTACAAACTGCATGTCCTTCTGCTTCATGTTCCACCTGTACAGTATACATCTAGAATTATCTCAGCGATTTTCATCCATAACTTTGTGAAAATACTTCACTTTTCACTGTTCATTTAAACAGTTAATAACACTATATACAAAAACGAACAGTAAACTATTAACATGATTTATACCATGGTCTGGGTGAATACTCGATTCTGATTGGCTTGAGGGTGTCGGTTAAAAAGTGATATACGGACACCTACTAAGTAGTTCCAGTCAAATTGACTGTTCACCGCTGTAAATCAATGCGCTAGCTGGCGTATCAAATCTGAATATTTTATTTCCAGCACTGAGTGCAGTCTGACTGTCAGTCCTTCAGTGTCTTATCCTCTGAACACCACAGGGTGGCGACTGTAACACACAAGCTGCAGAAAGTTCACTTCCCCTCTAAATTTGCTGATATGCAAATAATCTCACATCCCGTTCGCTGTTCAGCTCTCTGCTTCAGGCTGCGGCCACAGTTACGTTACACACGGCCGGTCATTTGTTTGTGGAAATCTTGCTATTGATTTGGGGACAATGACATGACTGGTTAGCTAGCTATTCATGTTAGCTAGCATACTGTCAAATTATATTTACTGTTTGTCAACCGTATGCAATGTTATTGAATTTGAATCTTGCTAGCATAGCGTTAGCTTTCTGGCTCATCGCTGAGCGGACTAGAATATCTCCCGTTGCCAAGTCGTATCTATGATCCGTCCTATTTACTGGAAGAGTGAACAACGTTTCCGTTGCATAAGAATCTTACGGGAGAGTAATGATTGTTCCAGGTATTAGTCAAACCCTCAGGCGTTACCAGGGAAACTAAGTTATGGCTTGTGAAAAACTTTATATTTTGATTGTAAAACGCATGAAAATGTAAATTAATGGTCCGAATTTCTTTTCTTTGGCAAGTGACCATGGTATAAGCGGGATGATGCCCTTCGAGGTGTTCATTAACAGAAATGAATCGGACTCTGCGTCGTCCGATTCATTTCTGTTAATGAACACCTCGTCGGCCATTATCCCTTACACAATTGCCAGGACCAAAGGTTTCCCAGCAGAACGTTGCATTGAGAGATGATCATTGTGATCACTTGTCAGTGTTTTTTTTTTTTCACTTCAGTTTTTAATGTTGTTTTCATTTACAAACATTGAAGGAACAACACTGACAATAATCCCCCCCCCCCCCCCAAAAAAAAAAAAAAAAACAGTAAAGGGAGTCACTTTCTTGAATATTTCAGTCTTCGTTTCCCAGGTCCTCGTGTCTATCACTGTTTGAGTTCTTGTATGTAGTCCATTTCTCCCATTTTTGTTCACCCTGCACCTCTTGTAGTCTCATGCGAAATGTCATCTTCTCCATTATGTATATTTGCTCGACAATTGCCATCCACTAATCCTGTTTAGGTGGGTCTACCTTACACCAATTTCTAGTTATAGCTTTCTTACTCGCAATCAATAGTATCTTTACCAAATATCTATCTCCAATATGTATATGTCCTTCATTCAGGTTACACATGTACAGAGTCCCACAGTTCATGGGGATATTATATCCCAGTATCTTCTGCATGACATTGTGTACCATTCCCCAAAACCTAACAATTTTATTACATTTCCAAAAAATATGAGCATGACCTGCTTTTAATTCGTCACATTCTCTCCAACACAAGTCATTGGTTTTTAAATATTTATTTTTTATTTTAGGCGTAATAAAGAATCGTATCAGGTTTTTTCACGAGAATTCCCTCCATGACTGTGAGCTGGTGGTGGTTTGATGTGTTTTCCACATCTCTTGCTATTGTTAATCCGTAATGTCTATGCTGAGTTCCAATTCCCATTTTTCTTTTACATATTTGGTTGAATTTTTATTTACTGTCAATGCTTTGTATAATGCAGGTATAATTCTAAAAGAAGTTCCTGCGTATGATTTGATTAGAAGTTGAGTTACACCCCACACTTCCATGGAGGGATCTCTTCTGATTTTCTTCTTGTGATAGTCCCTTAGTTGTAGATTTCTATGAAAGTCATGTTTCCCCAGATCGTATTTATCCTTCATATTTTGAAAACTCTCCAGCTCCCTTTTCTTCTCTAAAGTGCACCATGCCTTGATTCCCTTAGTTAACCATGTTTTGAATCCCCTGTCATATTCGTTTGGATTCTGTTTGACATAATTGATGTGTATATCTTATAATCTACGTTCAATAGTGAGATTGGTCTATAATATTCACATTGCTCTTTATCCTTCCCAGGTTTTGGGAGTATAGAAATTATTGCTTCATCCCACGAGGGAGGTATTTTGTTTTCCTTAAGTGTCCAATTGAATGATGCCAAAAGTAACGGGTACCTTTTATAACATTCAGCAGGATAACCGTCATTGCCCGGGCTCTTTTTATTTTTCAACTTTTTAATTGCATCTGTCACCTCCTCTATTGTAATTTCAGTTGTTAATATTTCATTTTGTGAGGAGCCAATTGAAGACAAGTCCAAAGTATTCAGAAATTCCTCCATTTCATCATCTCCTGCTGATATAGGTTGGGTATACAGTTTACCATAAAACTCCCAGAAGACCTTCTCTATATCTTCTGGTGTGCAAAACAGCTCTTGTGTGGGGGTCTCTTATTTTATGGATGCTATTATTTGTTTGCTGCTTTTTTATGCGCTTTGCCAATAATTTAGTAGCTCTTGGTCCTATTTCATAACAATTCTGTTTCAGAAACCTATTTCTTTTCTATACTTCGTCTGTTAAAATGTCATTTATTTTTGTCTTTAAAGCCTTAATTTCTCTGTATATATTTTGGTCTTTTGTACTCTGAAAGTTTCTCTCTAGTACTCTTACATTTTTTGTGTATTTCTTGTATGTTTCTAGTCTATTCTTTTTTAATAGTGCTGTTTCTGCTATCAATTTTTCCCTAATAACCACCTTTATGGCGTCCCAAAGTATTGTTGGGTCAACTTCACCATTGTCGTTTTCCTCAATATATGTGTTTATTTCCTTACTAATCCTTTCCTTTCTCTGTAGGCTCGTATTTAACCTCCATGCTGTTCGCCATTTTCTATTACTAAGGCCAATTTTTAAATATAGTGAGTTATGGTCTGACACTACAGCCCTCAAACTCCGGGGCAGTTTTCCTTGTGTCCCAGCACCCCTGTTGCTGGGTGGAGAGGAAGTCCTCTGGTAAGAGGGCCTCTCCCTAGACCTGACGCTATATTGCCTATTTGGTCTAGGTATACGGCTGAACTGCCCAATTAACCCATCCTCCCCTTATGACGGCCACTGTTGCCTTTGACTATTCCAAATGGTTTGAAATATTAACACTGGACCCACTGTGGATTAAAAAGGAGGAAAATAGCCCTTCGCATTTTCTCATTTTACAAAATGTTTCCTCCGCTCTTATTCTAACTTAACATTCTTCCTGGATTTCAAGTAGTCCACAGTTTTACCTCTTATTCTGAGAGTCTTATATTCTTTTAAACTCTTGCAGTCTCTCCTTTATTCGCCTTGCTGTCTGCAGTCGGTCTCTCCTGCTGCCAGCTCGCTGCCACCTTGTTGCACCCGCTGCTCCATCAGCTCCTCGGGGTTGAGTCGAGTCTCGCTCCAGAGCCGGTGCGCTGTTGCTCCTCCTCGGTACCAGTGCTTCTCTCTCCCCACCTGGATCTTCCATTGTAAAGCCCATCGCTCTCATATCAAGTGCTGCCTCTCTGGCATCTTCATATATTTTCACTCCGTTGTCCCAGTATATTCCTATTTTAGCAAGCGGAGTCTGAAACCGGATTCCTTCTTGTTTCAGTCTTTTTTTGATACTTCCATATGTTTTTTGCTTCTGGATGACTTCGGTCGCACAGTCATGATCAAAGAAACTTGGTTGTTTGCTATCTTTATCGTTTTCTTCTCTTTGCCCCATACCTTTTGCAGGATTATTTCTTTAGAGTCATATTGCAGAAAGTTGGTGACTATTGATCTGGGAGTCCCGTCTGGGCCAGGATTTTTCACGAGGGCTCAGTGACAGCGCTGAATGTGGAGCTCAGTTCCTTCTGGCAGCCCGAGTTCAGTAGTCAACAAGTCCTCCACATATTTGCTCAACGACTCAAAGTCCTTTTCTGTGTCTTCCGGGACTTCATAAATACAGAGGTTATTACTCCGTGATCTGCCTTCTAAGTCTGTTAACTTCTCCCCCATCAGTGTGCCCGAGTCTGCCTGCCACTCCGCAAGTTCCGCTATGCGTGTCTGTGCTAGCTGCCTGAACCTGCAGCTCTTTTTGGTTTTCCGAGCATTTGTGGTCGATCTCTACTCGCATTGCGCTTATCTCACCCTTTATCTCTCCCTTGAATGTGGCCAGGTCACAGCGGAACTCACTTCTGAGCTCTTTTATTTCGTCCTTGATAGCAGTTAGCCCAGCTCTGAGCTCCTCCGTGTACTTCGCCATTTCAGTTTTCTTGTTAGCTTCTTCATCTGTGTTGACGTTTCTAACTTGCTCGGGGTCCATTTCAGATTTTTTCCTCTTGTTTGTTTCTACTCTTTTGCCTTCTTAGTAATGTTGCCTTATTCATATCTTGCCTTTGGCTGTCGAGTTACATATATTATACATATTTTTCCTGCTGACTCGAGGGAGCTGGTCAAGTGCACATCCACCATCTTGAAGAACCCTCTCACTTGTCAGTGGTTTTAATGTTCTGTTCGGTCAGTGTAAACAGTTGGGGCCGATAACAAAAGGATGTGCAGTGCATAAAGTGGATACATGTCATACTACATTCCAGCTCTTCCTCCTCTATCACACTGACTGTCTGTGGCTGCAGCAGAACTCATCTTACCTGAGAGTTTCCAGTCTCCTGTCTGGATCCTCCAGTTGAGCAGACAGCAGCTTCACTCCGGAGTCTCCTGGATGATTGTAGGTCAGGTCCAGCTCTCTCAGATGGGAGGGGTTGAAGTTCAGAGCTGAGGCCAGAGAAGTACAGCCTTCCTCTGTGACTAAACAGCCTGACAGCCTGTTAATACACAAAACACATGGAAGAACATCTGGTGGTATTGCATGATCGCATTTAGAGAGTATGATCTTTATCATGTTCATCATCTTAATGTTCGCTAAGCACGGACATACAAAGTACAGCAAGAACGATGGTAATGTCATTAGTTTTGCAGGTATTTTGGTCATAAACCAAACCATGAAAATTATCATATTCAAATGCCATTGGTCAAAATTTGGAACAAAGTGGAGGACTGACTAATGGACCAATCTTACCATCCATAAAACCAAGCTGCTATCATGGCCTAACAATGTGCTTAAAAGAATGAAGCTGTTATCAAAAAGAGAGAATAAAGCCATGAGCACTGTGTGCACTCACAAAGTCAATGTGATCAAGTACACACAGAGGAAGAACTCCACTTTGCAGGGTTTTGTACTTAATAACTCAACATCAAAACAAAAACAAGGGAAAATGATTGTAAATTCTTATGAAGAGTAATTTGTCTCAGTATGAACTGCTGTCAAAGATTATTTAAAAGTCCTTTCACAAATCAAATTGGCATACACAATCCTACACAGGTCGGCTACTCATCCACAAAATGTCATTAGTTTAAATGTTTAATGAATCCTGACCTGATATTTTCCAGTAAACAGTGTTTACTTTCCAGTCCAAGACACAGCAGCTTCACTCCTGAATCCTGCAGGTTGTTGTTACTCAGGTCCAGCTCTCTCAGACTAGAGGACTGGGAGCTGAGAACTGAGGACAGAGCTTCACAGCTTCTCTCTGAGAGGTTACAGTTGCCCAGTCTGGAGAGGAAAAAAACAAGATAATAAATTACGGCGTTAAAGTTTGGAGTCTTGAGTTTTGGTGATTAAGTATATATATAATCTCTTTTTAGGACATGTTTAAGTCCTTGCTGTTCTACTCTGAGTAGTTGGCGACATGAATCAGTATTAAACAGAAATGAATGTTAAGAGGCATGATAGCAAATTATGAGGTTTTCAATCTCATATTTAGAGTCCTTATTTTGTATGGACAATATGTGAATATGCATTTGAACCAAACATGCTGGAAAATTTTCCTGTATGGCTAAATTTGAAATGGTGTAAGAGGAGTTGCTGTTTGACAGAAAAAAATATATATAAATCATTTCAACAGATTGAGACAAAATATGACTGAATCTTACTTCAGACTTTCCAGTTTACAGTGTGGACTCTTCAGTCCAAGAACCAGCAGCTTCACTCCTGAATCCTGCAGGTTGTTGTGACTCAGGTCCAGCTCTCTCAGACTGGAGGACTGGGAGCTGAGAACTGAGGACAGAGCTTCACAGCTGCTATCTGAGAGGTCACAGCCGCTCAGTCTGGAGAGACAACAGGAAGTTAACAGGTATCAAGTCATTTATTTCTTATCTCCAGTTGAAAGATGGCAGTATATTAATAACATCTCCCACTTACAGAGCTTTCTTGGAGGTTTTAACCACTGGCAGCAGCATCAGAAAAGCCTCCTCTGAAGCAGAGTATTTCTTCAGTTCAAACACATCCAGATCTTTTTCTGATGACAGTAAGATGAAGACCAGAGCTGACCACTGAGCAGGAGACAGTTTATATGTGGCCATAAATCCTGAACTCAGGTACTGTTGGATCTCCTCCACAAGAGAATCATCATTCAGTTCATTCAGACAGTGGAAAAGATTGATGCTTCTCCCTGCAGACAGAGTCTCCTCAAGCTTCATCCTGATGTACTCGACTGCCTCCTGATTGGCTGATCGGCCACGTCCTGTCTGTGTCTGCAGACCTTGTAGGAGTGTCTGATTGGTCTGCAGTGAAAGACCCAGGAGGAAGCGGAGGAACAAGTCCAGGTGTCCATTGGGACTCTGTAAGGCCTGGTCCACAGCACTCTGGAGGTACTGTTTCAGTGCAAATTCATGGCAGAATGACTGTTCTTTGGACATGAGATTCACTCCAGAGTTGATGAACGTCAGATGGACATGAAGAGCAGCCAGAAACTCCTGAACACTCAGATGGATGAAGCAGAACACCTTGTCCTGGTACAGTCCACTCTCCTCTTTAAAGATCTGTGTGAACACTCCTGAGTACACTGAGGCTGCTCTGATATCGATGCCACACTCTGTCAGGTCGGATTCATAGAACATCAAGTTTCCTTTCTGCAGCTGATCAAAGGCCAGTTTTCCCAGAGACTCAATCATCTTCCTGCTCTCTGGAGTCCAGTGTGGATCTGTCTCAGCTCCTCCATCATACTTGACATTCTTCAGTTTGGACTGAACCACCAAGAAGTGGATGTACATCTCAGTCAGGGTCTTGGGCAGCTCTCCTCTCTCTCTGGTCTTCAACACATCCTCCAGAACTGTGGCAGTGATCCAGCAGAAGACTGGGATGTGGCACATGATGTGGAGGCTTCGTGATGTCTTGATGTGGGAGATGATTCTGCTGGCCTGCTTCTCATCTCTGAATCTCTTCCTCAAGTACTCCTCCTTCTGTGGGTCAGTGAACCCTCTGACCTCTGTCACCATGTCAACACACCCAGGAGGGATCTGATTGGCTGCTGCAGGTCGTGTGGTTATCCAGAGGCGAGCAGAGGGAAGCAGTTTCCCCCTGATGAGGTTTGTCAGCAGCACATCCACTGAGGTGGACTCTCTAACATCAGTCAGGATCTCAGTGTTGTGGAAGTCCAGAGGAAGTCGACACTCATCCAGACCGTCAAAGATGAACACAACCTGGAACTCTTCAAAGCTGCAGATTGCTTTGGTTTCAGTGAAGAAGTGATGAACAAGTTCCACCAAGCTGAACTTTTTCTCTTTCAGCACATTCAGCTCTCTGAAAGTGAATGGAAATGTGAACTGTATGTCCTGGTTGGCTTTGTCTTCAGCCCAGTACAAAGTGAACTTCTGTGTTAAGACTGTTTTCCCGATGCCAGCCACTCCCTTTGTCATCACTGTTCTGATTGGTTCGTCTCTTCCAGGTGAGGCTTTGAAGATGTCTTCTTGTCTGACTGTTGTTTCTGGTCTGTGTGGCTTCCTGGATGTTGCTTCAATCTGTCTGACCTCATGTTCATCATTGACCTCTGCAGTCCCTCCCTCTGTGATGTAGAGCTCTGTGTAGATCTGATTCAGAGGGGTTGGCTTTCCTGCTTTAGCAATTCCCTCAAACACACACTGGAACTTCCTCTGCAGGTTTGATTTAAGTTCATGCCGACAAACTGCAGCAAGATGTTCTAAATGAGGACACAACAAAAAAGATCATGAAGTTATTTATAAAGAAAATATCGAAATTTCCTTCCTCCTAAAGATTGTATATATGAACACATTTATCATCATCAGACTTCAGTAAAAATCTAATCTCATCCAGGATATTCAATCTTTAGAGAAATCCTCTTACTGCTCTGCAGACGGTCAGCCAGCTCCTCCTGCTTCATTCTCCTCAGGAAGTGAAGTGTGATCTTCAGAAATGCCTCTCTGCTGCTCCTCCTCTGCTCTTCATCATCACCATCCAACACCTCCTCATCCTCCCTCTGACTTTCTAAGACTTCTGGGTAATCCGAACTCAGAACCTTCTGGACCTTCTTCAGCTCGTTCTTCACAAAAATAACAATGGTCTCCTCCAGCAGCTGAAACCGAATATTATGTGAATGAGACAATTTAAACCAAACATCAGATCCATGTTGGACAAACGGACAATCCACTGGTCTGTAAAGTGCAACATGGAGTTTAGTCATTGTTCATGTACTGACCGTAAATATGGAGTCCAGGTGTGTTTGATGCTGCTTGACAGACGGACCTCTGGGAACCTCTGAGCTCTCCTGGTCCACTCTGGAGAAATCATGAAGACTTTGAAAATGCATGCAGTAAAAAGAAAGATCTCCTGCCACTCTCTGATTGTCTGCTACTGCTCTGTGAAAGCAGCATGATTGCGCTGCCTGTGTACCAAGTGAGACTGCAGATGACGACTGGACTTCACCTGTAAAGACCAAGGTGATATCTGATGAACAGTTCGTTTGCATGTATGTGCGTCGATGAGAATGTAATTGAATTATTCTCTTATTTAATGTTATAGGCTGTTTAGTTATTGCATGAAGCCAGGGGTGTATTTTGTACAGTTAGTTCTTTCTGTTGATTCTGTTAGAAGAATGTGTTTTAAAGCAAGATGATAATTGTTAATAGTTTGTGTGACTTTTGTTGCTGTGACTGCATTCTGTTGGCTATTATTTCTGTGCAATTCACTTATTATATTCACCTGATATTTCTGTTGTTATGCCCATGTAGAGTGAATAGTTGTTGTTTAAGTGTGACTAATATTATGAGTATGCTGTGCCTCCTATTCATTGTCTGTAGCAAAATTTTGTTGAAAAAGTTTAACATTAAAAAAAGCACAGTAGGAACACCTTTCATGAAATAGCTGAACATGTTGATATTTGAATGGTTTCAATAGTTGAAAGCATGCATGTATTGAAATGTGACAAAAAAAAGTACAGAATTTGAATAACAAACAGCATGAGGAAATCCTGGAAAAAATGACAGTGTGATTGCTGATTTCTTGCAGTTATTGAATTTAAGAATTTGCACTTGAGAAGCTTGGGCTCCAACAGCAAACCTTGTCAATCAATTCCTATCGTGTTTTAAATATGTTTTAAATAGATGCTACATGTAGAACCTGGTGCTATACAGGCATAATACCAGTAGAGGACACTGTCTTGCTCAGTATTTTGATCCCATCCACTGTTGGAGTGTAAGAGATATAAAAAGAATACAGAAGAAGACAATATAATGCAAGTACTAGGAGAAGTGCACTGGAATGCCACTCAAAGTCTGAACTCTGGGCACATTTATGTAGAAGTTGTCTCATTTTGCACAACAATGGCAGCACCCATTGGCACAGGGTAGGTTGTATTTGTGAACTACATTATTTGTTAAAGGTTAGTGAGCAAAATATATAGATATGTTTCCAAGCATGAGAGTAAGAGAAAATGTAAAATGGATCTGTTATTTCACGTGTAGTTTTCCTGCTATGATTTTTGTAATACAAGCACTGCTGAATGTTCACTTGTGTGTACACTTGCCAAAGAGACTTCTTTTTGTTAACGTCAGAGAAGTTTTGTGTTTACTTTTGGTATTTTGCACCTGGAACACTTTAAGGACAGAAGTTGAAAGTTTCTAAAATATTCCGACCTTTGATGTTGTCTGCAACACAGCATACATTTGAAATGACAGCATGTAGAAAATCAACATTGTGTTGTATCCATTACCCATTAACACCCTACACCTTAGTGACCCACACAATATTGTCAAAGTTGGTTGTTGTGTCTAAACAACACTGCCTCTGGTGGGAATTGACTGGACAATCCTCCATCAACATCAAGGATGCATACTATCACATATTCAAATGGGTACGGTCACTTTCTAAGGTACTGGCAAAAAAGGCAGAAAAACTATACTGACCCTGGAGAGGCAGCAGGTCTACGAAGCCAAAAACATCAGATTCTCCTACACTGGGCTGGACTTACATGCTCCCCACCAAACACTGATCTTCCATCTGTTTACCTCTGAGCCTCTTTTGCTTTTATTGACTGATTTATTGACATCATGGTGGTCTGGTGAAAAACATTTTCAGATTGGGGCATAGTTTTATTTTTCAAATTAGTTTTAAATACCTTTTATCAATAGCATGACGTCCCTGTGGGAAGATCATAGGGTGATCCATCGCCCAGGTCCTCTTCATGGACACACTGCTGGGTTCTTGTTTTTCCATCTTCCTCCTGATTGAATCACATAAAACAGCAAATAATCTACACTGCAGCCTGAACAATCTGAAACTGTGTATTGTCAATACATCTGATAAAAGTATTTGCTCTTTGTTTTCCAGGATCTTTTCATTTATTCTGCGTCTGGGCAGTAAGGCTGAAAAGTCTATCACGATGTGAAAGTTTCATATCGCTCAATGGTGATAATTACTGATCATTTTAATGACCTTAGATTTCTTAAAGCTGATTCATGACTTTCATGTTGGTTTGCATTTATTGCATACACATGAAACTATTTCCTTACTACTATCAATGACATGTCCATTGCGATACATATTTATTATTTTTTTAAAGATTTTTTTGGCATAGACACCTTTATTAAGCAGTAGACAGATAGGAAATATGGGAGAGAGGGGGGATGTGTCATGCAGCAAAGGACCTCCGGGCGGAATCGAACCGGGGTCGGCTGCGTTTATGGCATGCGCTCTAACCACTCGACTACCTGCGCGCCTCGATACATATTTCTATCATTTTATGGCCCAGGCCAGGATCTATGTGATCCAAACACCTCAAACTTCGATTTGTTTGTACAGAACACTCTTTTCCAGTTACTCTGACCAATGTCTGTAAACTTTTGCCTATCTTAATCTTTTCCTTTCATTAGCCAGTCTTTTTCTTGATAATCTGCCTAGAAGGCCAGCATCATGGAGGCTCTTCTTCACTGTTGACATTCAGATTGGGGTTTAACTGGTACCACTTAAAAAAAACCGCACGTTTAAGACCTGTGAGATGTCCATTTCTTAAACCAGACACTCTGGTGTCCTCTTGCACCCAATTCTCTTTCTTCTTTGGTTAAAGCCATATTGCACTGTCATTTCAAGGGAATAGTACACACTGTTGTATGAGATCTTAAGTTCTCTTTACAAATTCTTGCTTGAAATCAGTCTTCGTTTGTCAGAAAAAGGACAGACTGACAAATTTTAGAGGAAAATTTGTCCTTTTCCTGTCTACTATAATCTATATAATCAAATAATCCCTATATTAATAATCCAGACTATAATCAAACCCCCAAATGCTGATGCTCCAGGCACACAACTAGCCGAAGACAGGACAATTGTATTGTTTCAATAATCAGCAATCTTTTAACACGACAATCTTGGAATAGCTAACACAATGTGCCATTGGACCATAGAAGGCTGAAAATGGTGCTCTGTACACAGATAAGTAAATTGAAGTCAGTTAAGTCAAACCTTTAAGTGTTACTGTATGTTCAGTTAGTGTCCCTGCACAAAATATGAAATATTAGACAGACAAAACAATACATCTGATACAATGTATTATTATGAATAATGAAAGTCTGATAGCTTACCTTTTTCCTCGGCTTTGTTTAAAATCAATCAAAAAATCTTGACTCTTGAAGGACACACAGCTGGGTTCAGGTTCAGGTCCAGGAGAGTCTGGTCTCTGATGGAGTCTGCGAGGAATAAAAAATATAGTCAGGACATTGACAATATTAGAAATAATAATGTTTTTCTATAACAACAATTATTTGAACTATCTTTATTAGCTTTAATTTCTCAGCACAAGATCAGACTGATCAATTTCAGGAGAAAGTTATTTTTTTTAAGACTGTAATCAAACCCTCCATGGTGGTGCTCCCAACACCGAACTAGCCAAAGGAAGGCCAATTTTATTGTTTCAATAATTAGCAGTTTTAGAGTTTCTCACTGTTCTGACAGAACTGCAAATGATTTCCCTCTGATCAATTAGACTTTTGACTCAACAAAGTTGGATTAGCTAACAACAGCCTTTTCACACAGAGACTCTGCATTATCTCTGCAGCGGAGGTTCGCAAATTCTCCGCATTTGTTTGTTCACACAGAACCAAGCAGCTCTTGCATAAAGCCACACCAGTCAGTGCGTTTACATGCACAGCTTAGTCAGATTACAGCCATAGTTTGACTATGCTATTCAACCAGAAAACTGCAATTATCCGAGTATACATGCCGGTGAGAAAATCTGATTATTGGGCCGGAGCATGTCATACCCGGTACGCTAGGTGGCGCTGTGCCCATTTCAACTAGTGGTAACAGAAACACCTCCGGCTGACCTCTTTACGTCACCAGCTGCCACAGCATTCAAGAAAGATGGCGTGCGAAGAGCGAGACGAAGCTACATCTTTCTACATTTCGTATGGTGTACATGATAATTACACAAACTAGGTGCACAATGGCGCTCTTTCTTGCCGTGAATTCGGAGGAAAGATGCCACCGTCCGTCTACTTCTAAAAATCGTGCGCCTCCATAGAACGCAAAATCCGATCTGATCTGATGGAACGTATACATGCAGGAGTAATGCGACTATCAATCGAATAATCTGGGTGCTTTAATTCTACTATGAGAAATCCGATCGGTCCAATTTTAGTCAGACTAAAATGTATATATGCATCTTAAAGATCCGTTCAAAGTCGGACTAACCCAGTAATTCGGTTATCTTGAGTGTCATGTAAACGCACTGAGTTTGTCAATTCATACAGCAAGCCGGCGCTGCGGATCCAAAACTATCATGGAGGTACACGTCATGATGATGATGCCTGTGTGTTTCTTTCAAGGTGTTTCCCAGGTGTCCTCCTGTCAATCTAATCATTTTCACTGTGCTGACAGAACTGCAAAAGGACTGCTTATGAACATATGGATGCTGTTATAATGTGTTGTGATTGAGATCCTGATGCACTAAACATCCTTGAAAGTGACAAAGAGTCACTTTCAAGGTTTTTCTCTAAATTACGTAATTGCCATCAGAAAACTGAACACTGTCTGACTCTGCCACCTGCAGGAGTGAGGGAGGCTGTTTTCTGGGGGAAAGTTCACTGAAGTCTTGGACTGGAGGGCTGAGCGTCACCGTGACTACAGTAACTACAACAACACAATAGTGGAAGGAGACAAACACTTGGTGAGTAAAAGTTTTCTGCCGGGGACATACACTGTTATTTGGGCAGAAAGAGTTAGTAAGAAGGACAGGATGGCAGACATGAGGGCCGACGCCTCGCGACATACAACACATTATTTTCCTCATAGGTTGCCAAGGACAGTTACAATGTTGTGAAGGATCTGTTTAGCTTTCAGGCTGTGAACCATCAGTCCTCGCTCCACGCCGCCGGGTTGTCCATCCACACAGGTTCGGTTTGCCTCTGCCGTGGCTCTGATGCTACCTCTGATACTATCTCCAGAGGCGAAGCGAAATTTCACCCCTCGCCACATCTGAGACTTTCACACAGAGGAGGATGCAGAGATTTGTCACATGACCACTGCATTCAATGGTCAGTGTGAGTGGGGCCACATGGTTGCAGAAAATGTTCCTTTGTACACCTGAATGTAGTATATTTCTCAGTGAGAAACAAACTTTTGAGTGTTTCTCTATTTTCAGTTAATGTCTCCCTGCATGGAATATAAAACATATAAACACAGAAAACTATACATCTGATAAAATGTATAATTATGACTAATTAAATACTAATAACTTGCCTTTTTTCACTGCTTTTTTTAAAGTCAATTAAAAAATCCTTTGACCGGTCACTCTTAAAGGACACACAGCTGGGTCCAGGTTCAGGTCCAGGTCCAGGTCCAGGTTCAGGTCCAGTGGTTTTAGAGGGAGGGCCTCCCTCCTCTCTGTCCTCACACTGATTCATGCTGCTCAACTCACACACACTTTCATCTGGAGAGGAAACACAAATCATTCATCTGCACATCATCAGACTGGAAGTGAGTCGTCTGCTCTGAACACCAGTTTAACCAGCGAGACACGACTGGAACCACTGTTCTAGAAACACCAGTAACAGTGGAGGAAAGTACAGTTACTCGCGTACTTTAAGGAACTACAATTCTGAGGTACTTCAGTCACGTATTTCCACTTCGTGTTACTTTATAACTTTACTTGTTACATATCTTTAGTTTATTTAAACATTCAGATGATTGAGACACAATATCATGAACACATTGTGATGTATTATTGTAGATGATATATAAAGTCATTAATGTTGGAGTTTTTATTCCATGTGAACCATCTGTGTTAATACAACTGACATCCTGCAGTTTACTTCTGCACCACCAGGTGGCGCCACACGGCTTCTAAAGACAAGCAGAGGAAGATTTGAGTCACATGCTGCTCAAAAAGCAGCCTGAAGTTCATGTGCACACAACCACTATTTTCATCTGCTTCACTCTGTTTTAGATGAAAGCGTTCAAATGTTGCATCACTCCATCATTTATTGAGTTATTGATGACGTTTCACTGGCTGTAATATCACATTCACTGCTTTTATTTCACAGGCTTGTTCTGTGTTATCTTAAAGGGTTTCTCTCTCTGTGTGTGAAACCTGTTGAGCCTCTTTTTCATCCACTGCTGGAATCTTCAAATCACAGCTTGTGATGTTTGATTGGCTGCAGGCTCGATGATGTCATCTTGTTCTCTGTGTCTAAATATTTGTTTCAGCTCCTCAGCACAATACAAACATTATTTCACATTCAGGTCCGTAAAATCTGAATTAATGTTTTTTATTCCCAAAACAAGCGACTGTTACTTCATGGGGGCGCTGTCACACAGGATTCTCTTTCATATTCACAACAACATGTAAAGAAATTAAAAGTACAGTACCTCAGAGGGCTGAGATTTAGCTCAGTATAAGTGTGAAAGAGCACAAACACTCAAGTAACTCTACTGACTCTACTTACAAGTACTTCCAGGTTGTATTTCTGCGCAGTACTGGGATAATTATACTCAGTTACTTTCAAAGAGCGTCAGATCCTTCCAAAATAAGAAGGCTCCTCTGGATAAAGCTTCCAGAAAACACAAAAAAAACGAATTCAAGGGCAATGAGTTTGACTATTGATCACATTTCGGGTCAAAGTGACATAAAGAAGAGACTGTTGGTGGAGCGTCTCCACACCAGGAAGTCAGTCACAGTTGGAGCTGAGGGCTCAGTCTATATGATGACATCATAGTAAATGATGGGCCACATTCAGGTGTTTGGACCATTTGACTTTCCAGGATGACATGTCTCTGATGATTCTGAACAAGAACCTGAACACCAACATATTATAAGTCACATCAGCTACAGTCAACAGCAGCAGGGAGAGGAGGAGGGACAGGAAGTCCCCAGACTCCCTTCAGAAATCTCTCCATTTAGTGAGCTGTTGAGTTAAGAGAACCTTTATTAACTGTGTGAAACGCTGTTAATGACAGATTCTTAATGATTCGGGCCTTCTTGTAAATTCGGCCTATGTTACAGCCTCGTTTTAGGGGGTGCTGCAGCCCCCTCAGCACCTCCAGCTCCCGCATCCAGGCGAACAGCTGCCCTCCAGCCGCGTTTAGTGCGTCAGACAGCGGGAGAGCGGCGGCTCGTCTCGGCCTCCTCCACAGGCTGATTCAGGCAGGAGAAGCTGCCTTCAGTCATCAGTAAGTGGAGCTACACAGTGACAACCACTCTGTGTTCACACACTGACCAACTCACTCCACATCTACTCTCATTTCTCTGGCTACATTCCCACAGCGATCCTATAACGTTGCTGCATTCTGACTATTCTAAGTTGTGTTGGGCCCAGAAATGATGTACCACGTCTTCCCCTCGTGTGAATGCAGGTGTGACTGTTTCAAACTCTGATGGAGGTTTTGCTTCGTCCTCTGATCTCATCAGGAACATCTGGTCACCAGAAGAGGAAGAAGCACCATGACAGTGAGCAGTAAACATTAGTTCATGTTCCAGCCTGCAGCTTCTCTCTCGTCAGTCTATCCTGCTGAGCCGGACACTGCAGCTCCTGATCCGTCTGTCCTGCACTGCAACTTTATTCTTCCACATTTTGAAGGCAAATATTCAGCTTTTTCTCAACTTATACAAGTTAAAACTAATATTAAACTGATGGACGGTGTAAAATCCTATAGTTGCACTGCAAATACTTTTTCAGTTAATGTAAAACAGACGATGTAGAGTAAATGTGTTTGATCTGATTATTGATCACATTTCAGTGGACAGAGACAGAAAGAGGCGACACTTCCTGTTGGAGGAGTGTTCACAGCTCTGACAGCTCATTTAGTGACACACTTACATTTTGATTCTTTCATTACAAAATAAAAGCTTTCATCAGCTCACCGTCCTCTGAATGCTGCTTCCTGCTGTCTCCACATCAACTACTGACCACCAACTAACTCCACCTCTGCTCTTCCTCCACCGTTCTCCTCTCAACATGGAGGATGAGGTTTTTAATGGCGGCTGTTTGAACTCACAGCTGTGAGTCTGTAGAAATGAACAATGGAGCGGCAGATTGTTGCTGTTTCTAGTGTCGCTAAGCAAACAACAGCTTGTGTTAACGAGTCAGACATTTTAAATGTGTTACATTACCTTCAGCTGGAGGTTCACACGGACACGACTGTCTGCACCACAACCATCACAGTGAATGAGACTTTGGACCGGCGCTGCTGAAGAGGCTGTTAGAGTTACACATTAATCACATCATATGAATTATATGTGTTTGTCAGTGAAATCAGATGACTTGTGTGTTTAATGAGAGTGTAAAGGTCAAATACATGTTTAGTTGTTGTTACTTTGGTTCAACAAAGCAGCTTTAGTGACTTTTACAGAGCAACATCACTTGAACTGACTGTTAGATTCTATGAGGTCACTACACAACAACTCACACACAACTCACAAGTTGTCATGAAGAAACATTCAGGTAACAACTTGTGTTATAAAATCCTTCAGCTGTGCTGCAGATACTTTGTGAGTTTTTAACTAGAACCTCGTCAAACACACAGTAAAGTTACATGTTAGTGTTTGTGACTGTGATTCAGTTCAGGTCCAGTTTGAATGAAGTGAGTTCGACGATGAGTTAACGAGCAGATTAAACTGATCTCAGTTCAGTCAGAGACACAAACTTCAGTTCAGACTGTGGATGGTTGTATTTTTCTGTTCATGATGAAAATATTTCCTTTCTTGACATTTAGCTGGTTAGCTGAATGTTATTGTAAAGTTAAATCATATCTTACCTTTAAAGGACTGAAAGCAGCAGGTGAGAGTGAACACAGTCCGTCCTCAGCTGCTGACGGTCTCTCAGGTGAGCTTCATCACAGGAGGAGGAGCCCAGGTGAGCTCTCACACTCTGTGTACACGCCCTGATGCCTGCTGGGTCCTAGTGCTCAACCCTGTGCTGCCTTCCCCTCCACATCAATAACAGTCTTGACTGTTGTGAAACACATCAGACCTCAGATCAGACTGAACTCACCTTCACCTTCAAAATCATATATTAGTGTGAAGCCTCAGCTTTAAGTATTTCTCAGCACTTTCTGAGTTTTCTCTGGCTCTTTTCTGTTCAGCATTATTCTGCTGGAATTGGAGGACGTTGCCGCCCTCTGCTGGTGAAAAGAAGCCACAGCTGTTGTGTCTCCAGTGAGCTCATATCACAGTTCATCACTAACTAACAGCAATCACTGTTCAGTCTGTATATATCTCAGTCTGTTACATCTCACTGCACAGACTTCACTGTTTGTCGTCCTGGAATCAAATGAGGGAAATGTTCAGTGGTGTTCACAATCACCGACATCTTTTAAATCAGCAGGAAGTCTTTTATTAATGCGGCCACCACGCTGTTTTATTTCAACATGTCTCGTCTGTTTTATTATCATCCACATTGCTCTTTATTGTATTATTTATATATATATGCAGTTATTGGCCCCAACTCTGCCATGTTTTAATCAAGTTTCAACCTCGTAAAGCCCTTTTAACTGTGAAAACTGCTGTATGAATAAAGTTTGTAATTATTATTATTACACCAGTGAGCTTCAACTAATGATGCAATTAACCGTCTCAAACAAATGGACGTCAGTGATGATTCATATTTCCACACATTAATATGTTACTGTGATGTTTTGATGTCGTCCATGTTTTTATTGGATTATTGTCTATTGATTCATTAGTTGTTCTGTTTATTGTGTGTTTCTGTTTTTATTTGTGGTTTGTTGCATTTCCCCAAATTATATGATGTGAATAGTTTGAGTGTGTGTGTGTGTGTGTGATGGAGGGGAGGTCTGTGGTTCTTCACCTTGTAGCGTAGGGGCTGGAAACAGATACTCGTAAGTCCTAAGTTGGGCGCCAGACAGGGGAAAATTCTACCTGTCGGTCTTTTCTTTAAACGTGAAAAGAAACAATTATATAAATCTGAAAGTATCTGTTAATTAACAACGTCAGAATCCCGCTAGCCTACTGCCCTAGCTACAAAAGACAGGTACATCAAATAAAACACTTATCACCATAGCGTCTGAAATGAAGTGTTAATCAATTAATGATCAGGCACAAACAAACCAAGAATCCAAACACTTAAATCAATTCAGGAAATGAGAAGGTCCATCAAGCAATAAATCAACATATCTTAAATGCCAATATCCACATGAGAGCAAAATATAAGTCCCAAAGTCCACAGTTCATATAAAAGAACAAAAATCGCATTCACCATAACCGAGTGAATGGTTATAGGTGGAGTTCAATTAAGTTCAGTTCATTCTGGTCATCCAGAAGTATGTAAGCGTGTGTGTGATATGTATGCAAGTGTATATGGATGGGGGGGTCGGAGTTGATGGGGCCGATGGAGACAGGGAACAGGGTGAGGGGTTTGGTAGCTTTGCCCTTTCCCTGAGAGAAGGTGAAGACAGTGACTTGAGAGGGAGGAAGAAGCCTGGAGAGCCACAGGCAGCGACCACTTATCTGTAGAAGTTTTCAGCCCAGACCAGTTTTTGCTTCCAAGTGCCGCGCCTCGAGACATCCGCCTGCCTTTGCACACACTCCGGGGTTGCTTTGGTCCTTTCCAGCTTGTATACTCCTTTACAGACTCTGTGTGGTGTTTTCTCCTATTCCGCCTCGCTTCCTCCTGATCTCCTCCATGCTGTCTTGGTGTAAAATGGCATTACCCTTCCCCCATCTCCCAGGTGTTGTTAATTTTCTGTAACCCCTCCCCTTACCTCTGGGGAGGAAATGCAATGATGCACTTCCTGCCACAACCTCTCCTGACACATCTGTTATGTTTTAATCATCTGATCTGATCTCATGTGTGTGCTGATCCAATAACAAATCAATACATTCATGTGTTGAAGAAACAGGTTTGCTGAAGTTGTGCTGTTGTACTGACTACTTTAACTGTGTGGCAGCTCTTTATTTACTGCAACAAAGGATTGTGGGTATTTCTACCACTGTTTATTCTTAACAAACAGATGTGGGCCTGAATAAGTTTGTCCCCCTTTTATTTCTGTGGACATCAGGTTCAAAATCACCTGAACTACCCAGGGATTGAACCCACAACCTCCAGACTTCACAGCATCACTTCACCATCCTGAGCTGATGAATCAGTCTTAAATGAATCACTTTCTTTGAGCATTTCACTTCTTTTGAGGAAAAAATGATAACAAATAAATAATAAAACCTTGAGGATTTGAACTCGAAACTTTAACAGCGGAAGCGACGTCCTCAGGCTTGAACCCACGGCCTCAGAATTTCACAGAACTTCTTCAGCTCACTGAATCGGCGAGTCGGCATCTTGTTATTTCGCTGTGGACTATTTGGTCTCCGGCTCTTTCGGTCACCTGCAGTTGGACTTTAAAACTAGTCTGTGACAAGTGGAGCCACCAGGTCAGACAGAGAAAGACTTTTCTCACAGCTGTTTAGTTTGATGGACCAGATTCAAATCCAACAAACATCCTGAAAATACAGCCGGACTTCAACAGCCACAAAACACTGAGAGAAACACAATGATTGTCATTCAAATGTGTTTTCTTCTCATAGAATAATCAGACAGAAATGAAGAGATGTTGTGCAGTTTCTGACTCTGTCACTACGGACAGAATTACATGTGTTAACCAACACCATCAAACTTTTAGTTTCATCATTAGAAACACATGAAACAAGTCAGAGTGTTTCAGGTGGAGTGTCGAGTACATTTGATCAGATTTTACTGTCCATTTACAACTTTGTTCACAATGATTCTTTACAATTAAAGCTGCAGACGACTCAATGTTTTCTCTTTCTTACATTTCACTAATAGTTGTGGATTTTATTGGAACAAGAGCCAGAATTCAATACAACACATAACAGAAAGTACAAGTCAACGCAATTTAATCCACAATTTAATGGAAGAAGAAGTTTCAAATGGAAATGAAGAATCTTTTCAATCAGTTTGAATCATTTTGTACAAAGTTGACTGATGAATTTATTCCAAGAAGCTGAAAGATTGATGTGACTGTGATCCTGTACAGACTCAACTGTTCAGCACTGACAATGTTTCTGTGACAGGAGGAGACTCTGCACACTAAACACCACACAGACGCACTGAGGAACCTACACTTGTCAGGTAAAGAACCCTAGACCAGAAGAACCCAAATCCAGGATAAAGAGGTTCAGTGAATGTAGTGTTGAAGGTGTGGAGGTGGATCAGTGAGCCAGAGGAGACTCTGTAGAAGGACAGAGTGCCAGCAGGACAGTCCACATACACTGCTACTCTACCAGAGGAGGAGGAGGAGGAGGAGGAGAGGACTGTTAGTCTCTTATTGTGCCAGACAGAGTAACCGTCAAAGCACCTCAGACTCCAGGACTGATCATTCAGTCCAAACAAACAGTTTTCTTTGTCTCCTTTCCTTCTGATTCTTCTGTAACTCACCGATACATAAACTTTTCCTCTCCACTCGACCTCCCAGTAACAGCGACCAGTAAGACCAGTTCTACACAGCAGCTGAGTCCATGGGTCAAACCTGTCTGGATGATCAGGATATGACTGATCCTTTAACACATATGTCATCTTCCTGTTGTTGTCAGACAGTTTGATCCTTCTGCTGACTGTGTTTGTGTCGACTGTGAGCTCACAGGAATCTGATGGAGAGAAAAAGACACAACACAGCTGCAGTTATTAATGTGTCATCAGTGTGATGATGACATCACAGATGTGAATGAGTGATGTCACAGTGTTTTGATGAATGACAGTAAAAAGACACTCACACTTCCTCAGACCTGGTGTCAACCATCGGACTCCAGCAGGCTCCACCCTGAAAGGAGGAGGGGGGTCAGAGCAGCACATCTGTGAGCTCACAGGAATCTTTGGAAAAACTCAAGACACGCCATATTCTGTCTGTTTTGTTTTGTGTTCAAAAACTGAAAAGTGGTTCACTCTGTTAAAGGACATGTCTAAAGATGAATATGACGTTGTTTTAATTACAAAAGCATTAAACCAGAGGTCAACCAACTAATGTAGAGAGCTGCAGCTCTGCACAGGTCACATATCATGTTAATCAATGGAACAGGTGATGGATCATTGAATATTTTCTTTTCTTTTGTCATTATATTTGTTGGTTGTGCAAAACACTGAAACGTTCCTGCCACTGCAGACTGTTATGATGATAACTACCCAAAACAGCCCAAACTCAGCTGGAGCAGCAGTTTCCTCATGACAGGAGTCACCACTGATCTTAAATAAATCTATGCACTGCTGCTGTTATGGTAATGTGACAGGAAGGTTCCACCTCATGTCATCTAACGTTGTTACTGGACTGTTTTATATCTTCTGTTCACTTTAAACTGATGCCACAGACAGTGGTTACAGTCTGTAAAAGGTTTCACACTGAGGCACAAAGACACTGTCAGTGATGATCTAGAATGTAATTACTCCAGTCTTGATAAAGATCCATGTCAGAACCATTTTAAGTTCAAAGTCAAGCACTTTGGCAAAATCACTGATTCTCCAGGTCAGGCAAAGAGTTTATATGTTTGTATGATTAAATTAATTTATGTGTCACAGAAATCTTTTTAATTTGAGGTTCAGTATTTTCTGATCAGACATCTGACAGAGAGTGTCTATTGGTATTATCAATATAACAGCAGTGATGTGGTGGAAATTAGATTGAATGTTAATGTTTTGATAACCCTCTGCAATCAGTGTGGAGTGGTAAGTAGTTAGGATGAGCGGTTCATCAAGCAACAAAACCAGAAGCCAAGAAATCAGACAGGCACGTTTTGAACAGGAACTAAACTAGTCTGAGAAGAGGGGTGTTACCTAAGTGTTTGTGACAAAACTCTCTTGGTCGCTGATCTTCATCTCTTCTTCTTATCTTCTGCTTGGTAACTCTTGGCTTAGTGCCATCCTGTAGCGCTTGGCGATATGGCTTAAAAATTGAATCTACGCTTTTTTTCACACCAAACTCTATTTATGATTTTAATCGATTTCTTTTTCTCTTCTCAAGAACAAACTTCAAATTACAAAGAAATGATTAAAAGCATTGCTTTTATTTTAATGCTATGTTTTACAACAAATTTGCCCTGCCATTGTAAACAGTGCAGCTTCAAACTCACATAAAAAGTGCATCCTTTTGAAAAGACTGTGTAACTTTTTGATAAAATGCTTTTGTAAACATAAATTTAACATGTCAGATTGCTTGCTATTATAAAAACAGATACGTTTCCATATTGGTATTGATAAAGTGTTAAGATAGCTTTCATTAAATCCTTTATTTTGGTGCCTTTGTTTACAATTTTACGGAAGAGGATTAGGGCCACATGTGAATTTTTTTTTTTGTTCTGACTTTAAAGTCAGAATTCTGAGAAAAAAGTCAGAATTCTGACTTTAATCTCAGAATTCTGACTTTTTTCTCAGAATTCTGACTTTTTTCTCAGAATTCTGAGATTAAAGTCAGAATTCTGAGATTAAAGTCAGAACTCAAAAAAAATTTACATGTGCAGACTTCTAACTTTATTCTCAGAATTCTGAGAAAAAAGTCAGAATTCTGAGAAAAAAGTCAGAATTCTGACTTTAATCTCAGAATTCTGACTTTTTTCTCAGAATTTTGACTTTAATCTCAGAATTCTGACTTTTTTCTCAGAACTAAAAAAATTCACATGTGGCCCTAATCCTCTTCCGTACAATTTTATATCCCTGAAGATATGTAATCTAAATTAAAAATCGGGAAGATAGGAAGACGAGCCTGTCTGCTTCCTCTGGCTTGAGACATCGATGCCCCGTTATGGCTTCGTAACACAAGTCTGGGGTCGAACATTTTCTGCATGTGGATGACTGTAAATATGAGAAGCATATCTTTAGCAATATGCAACATGACTGCATCTGTAACAGCTGTCCACCGGGACCCTTTCTTCTCATACAGGACACAATGATTAAATGATTCCGCTAATGTTGGCTGCTTTATAGCGGATACGTGTGGGCTGCCGCGGTCTGTACATCTTGTAGTGAACAAGTGTCCCACTGTGATCCAGGCGTCTGTTTGACATGCTGAAATAAATGGTTGGGTCGGCTGCCTTTAGTTGCAACAGCCTTTGAACAAACTTTGCATCAGACGGTGGTTTGTTCGAGGTCTGACGCTACAGAACCAAGCTACTAACAAGACAGTGCCTTTTTTCGGCATAGACACCTTTATCAAGCAGTAGACAGATAGGAAATATGGAAGAGAGAGGGGGATGTGACATGAAGCAAAGGACCTCCGGCCGGAATTGAATCGGGGTCGGCTGTGTACATGGCATGTGCTCTAACCACTCAACCACCTGCGTGCCCGAGACAGTGCCTTTTTATTGACAAACTCTTTGCTCGCTGCATGCTGTGTTTGTTTCTCTGTGGAAAGTCAATGCAGGGAGGGCGGAACCCACTATGAACTATGGGAGCCAACGAGGAGCAGCGGCGGAGCAAGTTAAATAAAAAAAAATGAACCAAACCAAAAACTCGAATTAATCGATTTTACAGATTTTTGGCCCAGCCCTACCATGCTGCCTTTTCTCCTGAACTGAACTGAACAACTGGAGGTGGATTAAACAAAGCAGACCTTCCGACACTGACCCATCTACAATTGAGATACAGAGTCTCACACTAGCCCTTTTTATACAGCCTCTCCGCATTATCTCCGGAGTGGTGGTTTGCCAATTCTCCGCCGATGGCAATTCACACAGAGCGAAGCATCTCCGCCTTCACGTGTGTAATTCACACAGAAATGCAGCTCCTAAACGTCATGTCAGGTTGATGACGTCAGTGTTTCCCCAGGTGTTCCCCTTGTTAATCCAAACCAGCGGACAGTTTATTGTCATATGGACTCTGTTATAATGTGTAGTGATTGAGATCCTGATCCACCAAACATCCTGGAAAGTGACGGAGTTAAGATTTACGCGCTAAATTACATAATTATACATAATCACCATAAGTACACAGGATGCTGTCTGACTCCCTCACTCGCGGAGACGGAGGCTGTTTCTGGGGGAAAGTCTCGGTGGGGTGGTTTATTTTCATTACAAACACTCAGGGAGTTAAACTTTTTGCAGGTGACAGATGCTGTTTTTTGAGCAGAAATGTGAGGAAGAGTCGGGAGGACAGGCGGGAGGACAGGCGCTTCTCTAAGTACAGATGTAATATTTGTTTTCCTCATATAAGTTGCCAAAGACAGTTAGAGTTACTACTAGGGCTGTCAGTTTAACACGTTAATTAGATTAATCAATTACACAGCAAATTAACGCGTTATGAAAATTAACGCAATTAATTCTGAGATTCTAAGTGGCAATTCAATGCACAAGCATTTTAAATTTGGCCCATTGAATGATCTGTAGGCTACTTGGCAGTGGCACGTTACGGTAGCCATATATGTCTTAGAGCTTAGATCGGGCCCAAAATATCAAGCCCGACCCGACACGAGCCCATGCACGTTGTGTCCAAACCCGGCCCAGCCCGACATATTAACTGTAATGATGAGCCCGAGCCCGATTTAAACCCGACATTTTTTTAATACGTGGGTTGTTATAACTGACGTTCTCAAGCTCCTTGTTGCACTTACAATCAGTGACACCGGTAATGCATTACTCTAATTTGACCACTTTTTCCTAATGCAGGAATATTTCCAAACCAGTAATCAGATTAAAGTTACTAATTCAAGTCACTGTGCATTACTATCAGTTTTTGTCATTATCCTTAGTAAAAATATACATTTTGCTTTCTTCTTGCGTCTCGAGGAGTGAAGTCTCGTGCGCGGGGATCTACAGGGAATCTAAACTCTCATATGTCGACGATGGTAGCACCGAGGAACTTGTTAAACACTAAACACGTCAGGATTAAGAGGCTGCTTAAGTGCCTATTTGAGATTCAGCCTTAATTTATTTCTGAATTTTATTTAGATAAGTGTATTTGTATTGCATTTTGAAAAATGCACCTGGCCTAATTGGTTTGCTGGGATGTGCTTGACCATTTTCTTTTAATTTTCATTTATGATACGCACTTCACGAATAAAAATGTGGATTTCAGATTTTCTCTTCTTAGTGTATTCAATTGATAAGTCATGTAATACAATGTCCTAGAATTCGAATTCTTTATTGGGGTACCTTTAGCAGATATGAGATTAAAATGTGAATAATTAGATTAATTAATTACAAATCCAGTAATAATTAGATACATTTTTTTAATCGCCTGACAGCACTAGTTACTACGTTACTTTTGTTTGGTCCTGTATCGTTGCTTTGTGGTACATTTCGCTGTATTTAGTTGAGTGAAGGACCTGTGTAGTTATCAGACTGTCAGACCGGCACGCCCTTGCTCCGCGCCTCTGGATTATCTGTTCACATTGGGAAGGCTCACCAATAATGCAGCCCTGATACTACCTCCAGAGGCGGATCAGCGCCGGAGCAAAATTTACCCCTCTCTCTGCATCTGAAACTTTCACACAAAGGAGGGTGCGGAGATTTGGCGCAGGATCCATGCATGCAAATGGCACTGTGAAAAAAGCTACTGACTGTGTGTGGCTGCAGCAGGACTCTTCATACCTGAGAGTCTCAAGTCTCCAGCCTGGATCCTTCAGTTGAGCTGACAGCTGCTTCACTACTGAGTCTCCTGGATGATTGTAGCTTAGGTCCAGCTCTCTCAGATGGGAGGGGTTGGAGTCTAGAGTTGAGACCAGAGAAGTACAGCCTTCTTCTGTGATCAGACAGCCTGACAACCTACAGACACACAAAACAACACACATCGCATCAGCTGAGGGTCCTGATAATTCAGTGCACATCTGTGTTCAAGGGTATAATGTTTATTATATTCATCGTCTTAGTTTTACTTATTTACTAATCAGCACTAAACACAGAGTATAGCAGAAGCTAATGCAAATGCCATTAGTTTTGCAAATATTTGGTCAAGAACCAACATATTATATGGATTAAAATGTTGACCTGTTGATGGCACCAAATGAAAAGTCAGAGGATCACAAGTGATGACAGTTCATCCTGAGGGGACCATGAATGTCAAAAACCCACATGACTATTCATCCAATGGTTGTTGAGATATGTAAGTCAGGACTAAACAGAACAGACTGACTGACCCACATTTTAAATATTGTGAGGTCATGAGAGGTAATCCAGACAGGTAAGGCTGGAGCAGTGTAAAAACTGAAAAAACAAGCCAAAGCCAGAAGAATCAATGCAGACGGTTTATTCTTCCACATAGAAGGTCCAACTGAAAACACCTCCCAAAGGAGGGGGAGGGCCCTTCAACTCCTCCTTCACCCCAACAAGTTTCCAACAAAAAGTGTCCGTCACTGCATGAAAAGTGGGATTTTTGTCAGTATGTGGCACTGTAGATTGTGGTGGAATTTCAGGTTTGCGACAATTCACTGCAATTTGCAGGCAACACCGAAAACTGCAGTAAATTGTGTTTACATGGGCCTTGCTTGGCAGTTGTCCCCCCATGACCCCCCTCCCCCTGATTCTAGGGGAGGCTTTAACATGTAAATGAAAATGTTGTGAGCTATACAAATGCAAATCAGGGTAGCAGGGGGAGTTTTGACCTTTTTCTAAAAGGTATTAACCTCATTTTAAGAAAATCTCTGGTATAAATAGATGAGGCTCAGTATAGCCTAATTATAAACCCGTAAATTTTAGCTTGAATTGTTTTGTTTAATGAAAGTTTGCTAGATTAATTCCTGTGTATGTCCTTAGCAATGTTATGTAAAAAGGATTTTTTATTCTTTTTTTCTCTCTCCTGGGAACAAGTTAAAGATAAAATGCCAGCTAAGAAATAAAAATTTGCATGACATATATTGAGACAAATAAGATATTGTAAATAATTTCTGTTTAAAATGTGTGACATTAAAATATAATTTCATGGGTTCTGAATGTTTTAAAAGAAGTTGAAAAGTAATTCTTATACGTGTGAGAGTTCATAACCTGTAAGAGTTTTTACACTTCCGGGTTGACCAGTTCCGGGTTGACGAGGAAGAAGAGAGAGTTATTGCCGTCGAGCAGCTAACAGTGGACTGTGTGTGCTCTTCATCGCAGTCGAAGTGTTTTATTGGAAGCAAAGCGAGTTCGACTAAGCTAGTTAGCCGGAGTTAAGCTAGGCTAGCAGGAGCTAGCCTAGCTTGGCTTGGCTAATGTGACTATTATTCGGGTCCATTAATAGATGTGTTGTGTCCATATACAGTGCATCGTGCAGCACTGATCGTCTTTATTGATTGTTTTTACAGCTGCTGGAAGTGAGACAGAGTGCTAGCTGAGGATGAGGTGGACCTTCGGAAGTGCGCCACCATGGACCTGATGTCTGAGGAGGAGAACGGCGGGGTGTCTGGATGGATTGTGCAACCTCTGTCCTTTCACAGCCAGGAGCTCACCAAGCTCTGTGCCACGCTGCAGTCGTGATTAGAGGTGATTCCGAAGTACAGGGCAGTACACCAAAGACGTTTGCAATATGGCCCGAATTCAAAAAGAATGTCGCCAGTTACCTACAGCTCCGAGGCGGCAAACACACACTTCATGGTGCTGTAGGATTTTGGGCTTCTAGTGAGCTTCCTGTTGTTGTGTGGGCAGATTATGCTTTGTACATAGTTATGGTGTGTTAGTGTTAATAAAGCTCTTTCTTTGAATAAACAGCACCTTCCTGGCATTTTCCTTACCCCAATAAATTCATTCACGTCTTTGATGATATCATGTGTGCCTATATATTATATATATATATATATATATTATATATATATATATATATATATATATATATATATATATACATATATATATATATATATATACATATATATATATATATATATATGTATATATATATATATCCACCTCTGATATATATATATATATATGAAGACAATCCCCACAGGAACCATCACTGAGACCAACAAGCTGATACACAGTACAGCAACAGTAATCATGGAGATGCTTGGGTATAAGGTGGGGTCGGGACATAACAAACAGTCCACCATGGAAGAGACGGTTAGAGGCCAAGATAAAGGCAACACGGAGAGAAGTTAGCCAGCTAGCTGAACTACAGAAAGGAAACATGGGAAAAAAAAGGGGCACCCAGGAAGTGCAACTCAGTCTCCATACCAGAGGCACTCGAAACTGCCAAACAACGACTAACAGCTCTGGCCACCCGGTTGAGGAGATACACCAAGGAGGGAGAGGCCAGGAGAATAAAAAAGTTGTTCTCCACTGAACCAGCCAAGGTGTACTCTCAGTGGCAGGGAAACAACAATCAGCCAGACCCACCAAGAGCTGAGATGGAAAAATACTGGAAAGACATATGGGAAAGAAAGGCATCACACAACACCGATGCCCAATGGTTAGTGGACCTGAGAGCTGACCACAACAACATCCCAGAACAAGAACCAGTAACCATCTCAATGGCAGACATCCAAGCTGCTGAGGGATGGAACCCACCCAGAGTGGCTAACCCAGGGAGGACAGTCCTAATCACGAAGGACCCCCAGAAGGGACCCATCCCATCCAACTACCGGCCAATTACCTGCCTCTGCACAACATGGAAGGCCCTGTCAGGCATCATTGCGGCAAAAATGAGTAAGCATGTGGCTCAATACATGAGCGAGGCACAGAAAGGAATTGGCAGTAACACCAGAGGAGCCAAGCACCAGCTACTGGTTGATAGAACAGTCCCCGAGACTGTAAGAAGAGACAGACCAACCTGTGCACTGCCTGGATTGACTACAAGAAAGCCTACAACTCAATGCCGCACACATGGATAATGGAATGTCTAGAACTGTATAAGATCAACAGGAACCTAAGGACCTTCATCCAGAACTCGATGGAAATGTGGGAGACAACTCTAGAGGCCAATTCAAAGCCGATTGCTCAAGTCAACATCAAATGTGGCATATACCAAGGGGATGCACTATCACCACTGCTGTTCTGCATAGGCCTCAACCCCCTCAGCCAGATCATCACGAAGAGCGGCTATGGGTACCGATTCCGCAGTGGGGCAACAATCAGCCACCTGCTCTACATGGATGACATCAAGCTGTATGCCAGGAGCGAGCGAGAAATAGACTCACTGATCCACACCACCAGGATCTACAGCGATGACATAGGGATGTCATTCTGATTGGACAAGTGTGGCCAGATGGTCTCAAAGAGAGGCAAGATGATCAGGACTGAGGGGATTGACCTACCAGAGGGCAACATAGGTGATATCCAAGACAGCTACAAGTACCTGGGCATCCCACAGGCTAATGGAAACCATGAAGAGGCCTCAAGGAAGTCAACCACAGCCAAATACCTCCAGAGAGTAAGGCAGGTACTGAAAAGTCAGCTGAATGGTAAGAACAAGATCCGGGCCATCAACATGTACGCACTACCAGTCATCAGATACCCAGCTGGTATCATAAGCTGGCCAAAGGAGGAGATAGAAGCCACAGATATCAAGACTAGAAAGCTCCTCACCATGCACGGAGGGTTCCAGCCTTGAGGCTGTACACTAAGCGGAAAGAGGGAGGCCGAGGGCTAGTGAGCGTCAAGGCCACAGTCCAGGATGAAACATTGAAAATCTGAGAATACACCGAAAAAATGGCCCTGAAAGATGAACTGCTAAGTGAATGTCTCAGGCAGCAGAGCCCTGATGAGAGTGCAGAGGAAGAGGAGGAGCAGACAACCTGGAGGGACAAGCCCCTACATGGCATGTACCACTGTCAGATAGAGGAAGTGGCTGATATCAAGAAATCCTACCAATGGCTGGAAAATGCAGGACTGACAGACAGCACAGAGGCACTAATTGTGGCAGCACAAGAACAGGCCATAAGCACAAGAGCCATAGAGGCCAGGATCTACCAGAGTAGATCAGACCCAAGAGCCAGACTGTGCAAAGAAGCCCCTGAGACAGTCCAGCACATAGTAGCAGGGTATAAGATGCTAGCTGGATCAGCGTACATGGAGAGGCACAACCAAGTGGCTGGGATAGTATACAGGAACATCTGCAACCAGTATGGAATAGAAGTATCCAAATCCCAATGGGCCATACCACAGAAGGTGGCTGAGAACAACAGGGCCAAGGTTCTGTGGGACTTCAGCTTCCAGACTGACAAACAGCTCCTGGCTAACCAACCGGACATAGTGGTGGTGGACAAAGAGCAGAAGAGGGTGGTGGTGATAGATGTGGCAATCCCAGCTGACACCAACATCAGGAAGAAGGAACACGAGAAACTTAGTTAGTACCAACTTAGTACCAAGGGCTGAAAGAGCAGCTGGAACGGATGTGGAAGGTCAAGGCTAGGGTGGTCCCCGTGGTAGTGGGGGCACTCGGGGCAGTAACCCCCAAACTGGGAGAGTGGCTCCAACAGATGCCAGGAACAACATCTGAAGCCTCATTCCAGAAGAGTGCAGTCCTAGGAACAGCCAAGATACTGCGCAGAACCCTCAAACTATATATATATATATATATATATATGCATTTCCCTGAAAGCACCTTCCTTGCCGCTGTCGCAATTCCATCTGCAAGCACAGCTGCTCTCTACCCTCTTTTCCCCTTTGTTCTCCTTCCCTCTCCCTTAATCAGGTGGCCTAAACACATACACCTGTCAGAGGAGTGAGGCCTGCTGCGAAGCGTAGTGTGTGCTGTGGCCATTATGCTAGGTTGCAGTCCAGCCTGAAGGGGAATATAGCAGCCCTCTCTCTCTCTCTCTCTCTCTCTCTCTCTCTCTCTTTATATATATATATATATATATATATATATATATATATATATATATATATATATATATATATATATATGTATAGATTAGGGGTGTCATTGGTTTTGTATTTTAACTTAGATGAGTGAAGGATCAGACTGTGAACACTATCAGAACATCACACTCCTGTCCACACAGATGTTGTCTCACCTCTGTTGTTGCTCTGTTACTACCTCTGTTGGAGGATCAGAGGTGGAATGAAGCTGTCCCCCGATTCCACCTTTGTAACTTTTACACCTACAGTAAAGTGGCATATCGACGCAAGATTTCTGCCTTGAATAGGCAGTGTGAATGAGGCTTCTGTCTCCGTCTCTCTCTTTCTCAACCCAACCACTTGAGAAAGATGGCAGCCCACCACAGTCTGGTTCTGCTGGAGGTTTCTGCCTCTTAAAAGGCAGTTTTTTTCTCGCCACTGTGTCAAGTGCTTGCTCATGGGGGAAATGTTGGGTCTCTTAAATAAATTGAATTATATTAGGAATACAATCAGGCCCGGCTCCAATTGTAAAGTTACATGAAATTATGAAATAAAATGATGAATCCTGACCTGAGCGTTTCAAGGGCACAGTGTGGACACTTCAGTTCAGCAGACAGATGCTTCACTCCTGAATCCTGCAGGTTGTTGTTACTCAGGTCCACCTCTCTTAGACTAGAGGACTGGGAGCTGAGAATTGAGGACAGCGCTTCACAGCTTCTCTCTGAGAGGTCACAGACACTCAGGCTGGAGCGTGAACAATAAAAAAGACATTTACATTATTTATAATATCATTGTGGCACATGTGAACTTGCTTCCTGAAAACAAAAGAGTTCTGACATAAGAGAGAGAGAACTGAATTCAAAAGTTAAAGAAATAACCAAAATAATTTGAGACAAACTATAAACTATCTGACCTGAGTGTTTCAAGGGCACAGTGTGGACTCTTCAGATCATCAGACAGATGCTTCACTCCTGAATCCTGCAGGTTGTTGTTACTCAGGTCCAGCTCTCTCAGACTAGAGGACTGGGAGCTGAGAACTGAGGACAGAGCTTCACAGCTTCTCTCTGAGAGGTCACAGCCACTCATTCTGAACAGGAAATAATAAATAGGAACATGGTAAAATTTGAAAAGAGCAAGAGCAAATCTGTGCATAAATTAAGATTCCGACTAGTTTAACTGTTATTTCCACATCCTCTTATATTGTATTGAATACACCAGCCATTTCAAAGAAATAACTTATTAAATAACTACTGTGTTTACCAAAAGCATGTATGTGTCAAATACATCAAAGAAAATCTGTTAATTAATTTGGCCACCCAAATAAAATCCTCTCCTTCCTCATTGTTCATGTTGTGCAGGATCTGAAATAATGAAATGTACATTGAAAGAAAATATTTTTGACAGCAAAACTCATAGTAGAAAAGCTGTTTAAAATGTATGGATGAGTTTAAAGAAATATATAAAAGATTTTACAACAAACGTTGATCTGACCTCAAACTTTCCAGACTGCAGTGTGGACTCTCCAGTCCAGTTGACAGCTGCTTCACTCCTGAATCCTGTAGGTTGTTGTTACTCAAGTCCAGCTCTCTCAGACTAGAGGATTGGGAGCTTAAGACTGAGGACAGAGCTTCACAGCTTCTCTCTGAGAGGTCGCAGCCACTTAGTCTGGATAAAGAAAAATGAGCAGAACAAGTTAAATGTTGTCATTTGGGGTCAATAACAGCACATTTACTGTATTCTGAAAAAACTTCTCCACACTTACAGAGCTTTCTTGGAGGCTTTGACCACTGGCAGCAGCCTCAGAAGAGCCTCCTCAGAAGCAGAGTATTTCTTTAGGTCAAACACTTCCAGATCTTTTTCTGATGACAGTAAGATGAAAACCAGAGCTGACCACTGAGCAGGAGACAGTTTATCTGTGGCAAGTCTTCCTGAACTCAGGTACTGTTGGATCTCCTCCACTAGAGAACCATCATTCAGTTCATTCAGACAGTGGAACAGATTGATGCTTCTTTCTGGAGACAGATTCTCACTGATCTTCTTCTTCATGTACTTGACTGTTTCCTGATTGGTTGGGGAGTTACTTCCTGTCTGTGTCTGCAGACCTTGTAGGTGAATCTGATTGGTCTGCAGTGAAAGACCCAGAAGGAAGCGGAGGAACAAGTCCAGGTGTCCATTTGGACTCTGTAACGCCTCATCCACAGCACTCTGGTAGAGATATGTTTGTTCAGGATTGTCTCTGAATAGTTTTGACCGACGGAAGGTGTGTTTTCCTTCTGCCAGCAGATTGACTCCAGAGTTGATGAATGTCAGATGGACATGAAGAGCAGCCAGAAACTCCTGAACACTCAGGTGGATGAAGCAGAACACCTTGTCCTGGTACAGTCCTCTCTCCACTTTAAAGATCTGTGTGAACACTCCTGAGTACACTGAGGCTGCTCTGATATCGATGCCACACTCTGTCAGGTCGGATTCATAGAAGATCAGGTTGCCACTCTGCAGCTGCTGCAAAGCCAGTTTTCCCAGAGACTCAATCATCTTCCTGCTTCCTGGAGTCCAGTGTGAATCCGTCTCAGCTCCTCCATCATACTTGACGTTTTTCAGTTTGGCCTGAACCACAAGGAAGTGGATGTACATCTCAGTCAGGGTCTTGGGCAACTCTCCTCCCCTTCTGGTCTTAAACATTTCCTCTAGAACTGTAGCAGTGATCCAGCAGAAGACTGGGATGTGGCACATGATGTGGAGGCTTCGGGATGTCTTGATGTGAGAGATGATTCTGTCGGCCTGCTTCTTGTCTCTGAATCTCTTCCTGAAGTACTCCTCCTTCTGTGGGTCAGTGAACCCTCTGACCTCTGTCACCATGTTAACACACCCAGGAGGGATCTGATTGGCTGCTGCAGGTCGTGTGGTTATCCAGAGATGAGCAGAGGGAAGCAGTTTCCCCCTGATGAGGTTTATCAGCAGCACATCCACTGAGGTGGACTCTGTAACATTAGTCAGAAACCCAGTGTTGTGGAAGTCCAGAGAAAGTCGACACTCGTCCAGGCCGTCAAAGATGAACACAACCTGGAACTCTTCAAAGCTGCAGATTTCTTTGGTTTCAGTGAAGAAGTAATGAACAAGTTCCAGCAAGCTGAACTTTTTCTCTTTCAGCACATTCAGCTCTCTGAAAGTGAATGGAAATATGAACTGTATGTCCTGGTTGACTTTGTCTTCCGCCCAGTCCAGAGTGAACTTCTGTGTTAATACTGTTTTCCCGATGCCAGCCACTCCCTTTGTCATCACTGTTCTGATTGGTTCATCTCTTTCAGGTGAGGCTTTAAAGATGTCATCTTGTTTTATTGTTGTTTCTGGTCTGTGTGGTTTCCTGGATGCTGTTTCAATTTGTCTGACCTCATGTTCATCATTGACCTCTTCAGTCCCTCCCTCTGTGATGTAGAGCTCTGTGTAGATCTGATTCAGAAGTGTTGGGTTTCCTGCTTTAGTTATCCCCTCAAACACACACTGGAACTTCTTCTGAAGGTTAGATTTAAGTTTATGCAGACAAACTTCAGAATTACTTCCTGAAATAACACACAACAAAAAAGTTCAGCAAGTTATTCATAAAGAAAATATGACAATTTCCCCTAACGATTGTATATATAAACAGATTTATCATCATCAGACATCAGGAAATGTTTCATTTATCCAACATGTCAAATCTTGAGAGAAATCCTCTTACTGCTCTGCCAACAGTCAGCCAGTTCCTCCTGCTTCATTCTCTTCTTGAAGTCAAGTGTGATCCTCAGAGATGCCTCTCTGCTGCTCCTCCTCTGCTCTTCATCCTCACCATCCTCACAGAAGAGAACAGAATGTTATTTAAATAACAACATTTGACATCATGGACACAAACATCAGGTCCATGTTGGACAGATTCACCACTGGTCTGTAAAGTGCAGCATGGAGATTATTGTGAACAGACTGGATGTAAAAGTAGTTGTTGTTCATGTACAGACCATAAAAATGGAGTCCAGGTGTGTCTCATGCTGCTGGACAGATGGACCTCTGGGAACCTCTGAGCTCTCCTGGTTGACTCTGTGGACTCTGAGGGCACAATAAGCGTACATTTAAAAACTTTAAAAATACCTACAAAATCAACAGTACATGCTACAGTTTTGAAACTTTCACCATACTGTCGCCCCAATACTGCTGAAACTTTAGTCCACTTAAACTCATCACAAATTATGAAGTCCATCACTTGTAAAACCCAAAACTTCCTCTCCTCCCACAATTTTTGCTCAATTGCCACCAAACTTGCTGAAGAGCATCTTCAGACCGTCCTCCACAAAACTTGTTTCTCGGATTTTTGATTTATGAAAAATTAAGCCTACAGTGCATAAAAATGTTTGACTGTAAACAGTACTGTAAACATATACTATAAAAATGTTTGACTGTAAACAGTACTGTACACATATACTATCAAATTCTTGCTAAACACAATTTCAATCTTCCTGAAAAAAATGAGAATATTTTGGAGTCATGGCAAATATCAAAATTTTATCTCAAAAACTGAATTTTTGAGAACATTTTGAATTCTGCTCTCATGAGAACAACTGGAGTCAATGTAAGAGTGATATTTTTTAAACAGCAGATTTTCTCTTATGAAGCAAAACACTTAGAATAAAAACAAATCACCAACATTTCCATGCTGTCAAGATGCAATTTATTTATTTGTTCAGGTAACAGAATTTCTGACATTTTGACCATTTTTGAAATCTGCCTTGACAACAGCTGCCCAGACAGTGACTCCCTGAGTCGACAAATGAAGCTACACAGCAGGTCTCGCTTTCAGCCAATTAGCTAAGTGAGTTAGGAGCTGGTTCTTCGTGTCAGGGTTTGTGGGTTTGAGACCTAGCAAGGATGATAATGATGATGACAGATCAAAATGTCAGATGTCCTCAACATGAAACACAAGACAATTTTCCTGATGATTGTGGCATCACAGCAAGCCTCTAAATTAAATAAAAACAAATAGCTTGGACCGGACCATGGGTGAAAGCTAACCAAATTTTGCACAAAGGTCCAGTCTCATGCCAGATTACCTCAACTGTAAACCCAAGCAAATAGTCCAGATGGTTACTCTACAGCAAGTGCCAAATTAAAAACTTTGAAAATTCTTAACAAATCAACCTGCTAGAACTTCACACTTTCATCAAACTCTAGCCCTAATACTAAAGACACTTTTGTACATTTAAACCTATTAAAAATTATGAAGTCCATCACTCTGTTTTTTTTTGTAAAACTTATAAAAAACTATCTCCTCCCACAATTTTTGCCTACAGTGCATGAAAATGTTTGACGGTGAACACTACTGTAAACATATACCTGCAAACTGATAAATAAAACTTCAATGTTCATGAAAAAATTGAACAATATTTAGAGAACATTTTGAATTCTGCTCTCATGTGAATAATTGCACTCAATGCAAGCAGCATTTTAAAACATCAGTTATTCACTTATGGAGCAAATCAATCATTTTTAAAAACAAATTACCAACATCTCCATGCTGCAATATGTGTATTTTCATATTTTTGTCTTGATAACTGAATTTTTTACAGTGGTTTCAAATCTGCCTGCACAACAGTGAATGGCTTACTCAATTTGTGAAGCCACTGTTGTATTGCCACTTGCCAATTAGCTCAGAGCGATAGATGACAGTCTTTGGTTCCCAAAAATGTGAGTTCAAGCCCCAAGTTGTCCAAAATGAATATTGTTGTCAATTGTCTTGTCTTCCTATTCACCTGGTTGTTGCTCAGAATTGCCTAAATTTGGCAAAAAATAGCCCGGACACAACCCATCACTGCGCAGCAGCTATAATTGAATCAGATGTTTCCTCTGACATCAAAGTGTTGGTCGTACTGCTGATCCCACTGTGAATCAACAGTCAGTCAGTTTACTGGTTGGTTCAGCAGCTTGTCTGGTTTAGTCCCTCCAGCTGTTATTGACCAGTTTAATACTGTGGACAGCAACACACAGCTAACACAAGCTAGCTGGATGTTAAATGGCCAGTGCAAATTGGTGAAGAGTCTCAATAAACTTGTATTCAATTGAGATTGCAACATTGGAGAATGAAAAAATTATTCATTATGTCTTTTTGTTTTCGACTATATTTAAAGGAGTCATCACCCGGAAATCGCAATTTCTCTTGTTAAAACATGAATATTGGTGTTGGACCTCAGTTGATACTTGCCTGAAAAGCTGGAGTGTGAAAACTAAGAAGGAAAAAACAAAGAATTTACCATTCAGAGACATCCTGCTGTAATCGTGTCTCTTCACCGTCTCTGCCTCTTCATTCTCCCGTTCAGGTTCCAACTCCGGCTTGTACATAAATGCCTGAATTCTGTAAGGTTCGTCATTTAGTGTGTGCGCCATGACCAGTGTTGGGTATAGTTAATTTGGAAAGTAGTTAATTAGGTTACAACGTGACCATCAATTAAAAGTAATCAGTTACGTTACAGCGTTACCTATGAATAAAACGCGTCAGAGTACTCATACGTTACCAAAGATTAAAAGCCGTGTGCAGCACCTCGCACATGCTGCAACTTAACTGACACACACACACAGCCTCCTTAAAATGCACCCAGGCTGCAGTCGGGGATTAAAACGGATTACTTTTAAAAAAAAAATAACGAAGTTACTGATTGCTTGACGCACGAAACTAACGCGTTACGTTACACGAAAAAGTAATTAGAGTACTCTAACGCGTTACTTTGTAATGTGTTACCCACAACACTGGCCATGACAGGGGGCTCTTTATGTTTTGGAGTCTGTGTGCATGCAGGCTAGCCCCCCATTCCAGCTCTGTCCTTCCTGCAGCCAATCAACGCACGCCTCATTTCATATTAATACAATGCACATCCGGACCGGTCAAAACCTCGTGCATAATCTCGCGTAAGAAACTGCTCTGTTTGATTTTTTTATTTATTTATTATTTTCTAATAAGTTTTAAGAATTGATCCAAAGCAATCCAAGGGGGACTGGATACGTAAAACACCAGGTGATGACTCCTTTAAGAACTCAGAAAATAAATTATTTGTTTTATATATATTATATCTAATCTGCATATACGTATATCAGTTATCAGAGTTTTTTACTCTTCATATGTGTTTCGGTACCAGCCCCATGAAGTCCGGATGGGTCGGGCCCTTGTAACGTCAGATATAACACACAGCCCTTCCTCTCCTCAGCAGCAGGGTCAGATTTCAGCAGGAGGTGAGTCACTGCTGTTTGTCCACAGGAGGAACACTGTCCTGTCAGAGTTGTTTAGGGATGGACATGAAGAAATGTGAACCTGTCCTTTAATACTAATCCTGCTCTGACCTCCATCATCACTCTGAGAACATGAAGACCATCAGGACAACTGGTCAGACTGGATTTAATGAGGACATACATCAACAGAGAGCAACAGGACAACAACTTACTGTCTCTCTGACAAGTGCTGTTGTTTAAAATCAGTAACAATGTCCTTTGACTGGGACAAGCAGGATTTGGTGTAAAAATCATAAATCAATGATATTTTAATGTTATTAACAGCTCACCTCTTTACATTAGGAGGTTGTTGTCCTTTAAAATTAATAGGAGGATCCTTTGACTCGTCACTCTTGAAGGACACACAGCTGGGCTCAGGTCCAGGTCCAGGTGCAGGTCCAGGTCCGGGTCCAGTGGTTTTAGAGGGAGGGCCTCCCTCTTCTCTGTCCTCACACTGATTCATGCTGCTCAACTCACACACACTTTCATCTGGAGAGGAAACACAAATCATTCATCTGCACATCAACTGAAATCAGCCTTTCCATCATGTCTCCTGTCAGAACATCAGCTGCTCCTCCTCTGATTGGCTGCTTCATATCAGTGTCAAATGAATGCTGCACTTCTACTGTCAGTCCACTAGATGGTGTCATGGAGCATCAGACTGGAAGTTAGTCATCTGCTCTAAACACCAGATTCGCAGTTCCAGATAAATATTAAATAATATTAAATACTGAGCAAAATGAAACTTAGTGGATTTGAAGGTGCAAGATAAAGAGAGAAAGGTGCATTTTTAATTACAGTGGTAAGATTTAAGTAATAAGTCACTTAAAGCCCCTGTACGGAGTTTTTAACTGGATATATAAAAGTCTCTGGTTTCTGCTGATGTGTCTCTGTTACCTACAACAGCAAATGAGCCCATCAGTGTGAAGATACGCTTTTTCTAAGTAGTCTAATTCTATACCTCTGAAAGGCCTTGGTCGGGTCGGACCACTGACGAAACGATTTACGGCAGTCAGACCGGAACTGACGACATTCAGCATATCTGTTTTGTTGCTACGCTAGCCAGTGCTAACTGAGCTAAAACTTTTGTCATGGCTGATAATGAGACAATTAAAATAAAAATAATTCGAACCGAAGACCAACGAAAGGCCGAGAGGGAATCCGGTCGAGCTAGGGCTAAACATGGATAAACATTGGCGATTCCTTCCAGAGATGGAGAGAGTTGCGGGGCTTGAAGGGATTCAAGTCACATCCAGAATTTGCCCGATTCCTCCTAGACAGGTATGTAAATAGTATTTCATTTAAGAAATGTATTGCGGGACGTAGTTTACAGCAATACATGAATTTATGTTGTCACAACAAAGCTGGCTAACGTTACCACTAGATTAGCTCTTGATACTACACTCGTAAAAACGACAACAAACGTCTTAGATCACGCATCCATTTCAGCTGTGTGTATCAGCCCAGCCGACCTGCAACGATGCATCGGTAATATTCTCTGTCATTATAAATGATTCAGTTTCTTACTTAGAACAAAACATCCATCACAATCACTGTGACTTTGCTGTAACGCTAGCTCTGTAGCACTGTGGGTAATATATATAGTGGGGAAATTGCAGTGCAACAGCAGCATTACACACAGTGACAATAGTGTCTGTGTCTTTGCATGTTTAGCCTATGTCACAGACATCACGGTAATACAGTTAGCTTACAACGTAACGTATTATGTTGGCAATGCTACTGCAGTTTTTGTAGGCTTACTGTTACGAACTTAGATGTATGTCTGTGTAAATTCTCATTTGTCCAGGTCAAAGGCATGATCCAATTACATAGACAGAACTTAGATACAAGTTTTAACATTACTTTGTTTCACCGGCGGCATATTATATTACATAGAAATACAAATAGACACATTACCTCATCCATATGCACGCTGCAGATAGCTGCTAAAAAAAAAAGTTTTCAAAGCAAGTCCAGTCTTCTCTCCGACGTTTCCAAAACAAATCTACATGCGCCGGCCAGACAAACGTCTTCACGACAGTAGGCGCTAGGGCTCATGGGAAATGCAGTCTTCATTCCGGCAAAACACCACCGCTTTCGTCCAGCGGGGCCGCCAAAATCAACACTAAATGAAAAGTCTGTACAGGGGCTTTAAATTGGGTGAGTGTATTTCCTGGGCGTTGTTGTGAAGCGTTGTAAAGTCTGATGGCACCATGCAGGAAAGATTTCCTGTGCCGTTCTTTAAACCAGCGAGGTTGAATGAGTCTGTTGCTGAAGCTGCTCTTAAGCTTGTCCAGGGTTTTGTGGAGGGGATGAGAGACACTGTCCATGATCACCAGCAGTTTTGCCAGCATCCTGTCCTCAGCCACCTCCCCCAGGATGGCTGAGGACAGGATGTTGGTAAAACTGCTTATCCAGCGAGACACGACTGGGATCACTGTTCTAGAAACACCAGTAACAGTAGAGGAAAGTACATTTACTCAAGTACTATAAGGAACTACAATTTTAAGGTACTACAGTCATGTATTCCAACTTCGTGCAACATTATAACTTTACTTGACATGTATCTTTTGTTTATTTAAACATTCAGATGATCAAGACAAAATACATTTTTCTACTTTATGCAGTTGGTGCAGAGGGCTTAGTCTAAATGATGACGTCATAGTAAATGGTGGGCCACATTCATGTGTTTGGACTCATTTGAATTTCCAGGAGAACATCTGTCTGATGATTATGAACAAAAACCTGAAAACCAACATGTTATAAGTCACATCTGCTATAGTCAACAGCAGCAGGGAGAGGAGGATGGACAGGACGTTCCCAGACTCCCTTCAGAAATCTCTCCATTTAGTGAGTTGTTGAGTTAAGAGAACCTTTATAAACTGTGTGAAACGCTGTTAATGACACATTCTTAATGATTCGGGCCTTCTTGTAAATTCGGCCTATGTTACAGCCTCGTTTTAGGGGGTGCTGCAGCCCCCTCAGCACCTCCAGCTCCCGCATCCAGGCGAACAGCTGCTCTCCAGCCGCGTTTAGTGCGTCAGACAGCGGGAGAGCGGCGGCTCGTCTCGGCCTCCTCCACAGGCTGATTCAGGCAGGAGAAGCTGCCTTCAGTCATCAGTAAGTGGAGCTACACAGTGACAACCACTCTGTGTTCACACACTGACCAACTCACTCCACTTCTACTCTCATTACACCGAGTCATTAAAGTGTAAAACATTTCAAATGTCCGTTAAATTACCTTTAAACGGAGAGAAGAAGCTGCTGCGTCAGAGGATCAGTGAAAGTGAAAGTTAACTGTAAACCGGAAACAGCAGGGGGCGGGGCTTGATGACGCAAAGACGTAAATCTAGTTATTTAAAGTGTATTGATGAGTGTTGTTCAGCACATTGATCCCAACAGTGATGAGTTCAATACAAACCTTCATGCTTCATATTAATGTGGATGGAAGTTCTGTGTTAAAGTGACAAACTGCAGCAAACAGAGCAGTTTATGATCCACACCTACTGTGTGACTCAACACACACACAATCAGTCACACACACTCAAAGTCCACATCAGGTTCAGCCCGTGGCCCGGTTCTGGAACTCCCTCTTTGTGATGTGAGCGTCCAATCAGAAGGAAGGAAAACAGACTTCTTTGTGTTTTTGTGTTGAGAAACAAATGATGAAATAAGCCGTCAGTGTTTCACTTCCTGGTTCTGGATCGTCACCAGCAGCTGTTTCTAAACCTCTATATTCCTTTTGTTCAACAGCAGCTTTGTAAACTATTTAAAGCATTTATTTGATCCATCCATCGCTCAGACTTACAGAAATATCAACTCTTTTCATTCCTACAATATATTTCATGTCTTAACTGTCATTAACTCCACTAAAGTCCAATGTTGGGGTTCTTGCATAGGCGCAGATTCTGTGGGTGCTTCGGGGTCCGAGCACCCACAGAGATTGCCAGCACCTACGTGTGCCAACCTACACTTGTCATTCATTTGCTGACTCCCCTGCAACCTAGCAACGCATTGCATTACTGGGATGTCAGATAAACTGCCGAAAAGGCTGGACGGCAACTTGTTGATGAAACAGTGGTTCATTTAGCCAACAAAATGGACAAAATTGTGGTAAAAACACCAAAAATGTCTACCGACCCGACACTGTCTTCCAGTGAGGACTCCACCGTGTCAACGACTGAGGACAGTAGCAGTAGGCCTACAGACGACGATGCTGCAGAAAACAAGGTATTTGGTGAGGTTTGCACTGCGGCCAAACACATGGGCGCCCCTCTCCCATCCACAACACATGACCAAGAGTCTTTGAGAGCTTTTGTACGGGATGGTTTTTCAGCTGGGCCAAAGCACTGGAGAGATTTCGAACTCATGAAAAGTCAAACCTGCATAGAGCTGCAGTTAGCACTGTTGCTGCTACTAATGCGGGTGTAAATGTTGCCGCATCAATTTCTGCTGGTAAATACAAGCAGATGTCAGATGTAAGAACAGCTTTGTTGGCTATTCTATCCTCAATCCAATATCTTTCATGTCAGGGTTTGGCCATCCGAGGAAGCACGGATGAGGAGTCCAGCTTGACCCAGTTACTGCATTTACGTGCTCAAGACATCCCGGGATTACAGTCATGGCTTGCACATAAGTTGAACAAGTGGCTCTCACATGATATTTTAAACAAGATGACAGAAATCATGGCCCATAACGTACTGAGAACACTGGTTAAAGAAATCAAGTCACCGCCGACATTTCAGTCAGAGAGCAGGTGTCAATTAGTTTTCGTGTGGTGGCTGAAAATCTGGAGCCAGAGGAACATTTTGTTGGATTTTATGAGACATCAACAACCACAGCAAATGCGCTGTTTCAGCTGCTGAATGATGTTTTATGAGATTCTCGCTGCCACTTCAGAAATGCAGAGGCCAATGCTATGACGGTGCGTCAAATATGTCGGGCATTAAAGCTGGTTTGCAAGCGCGCGTGCTGGAACATGAGCCCCGAGCACAGAATGTGCACTGCACAGCACATCTGGTGAATTTGGTTGTGCGTGATGTTGCCCAAAACATCCCTGCATGTCGCAACTTTATGACTCTCATTCGTGAATTAATAACCCTGACCTGGGTTTGACTCCCGGCCCGGTTCCCTTTCCTGCGTGTCACCCCCTCTCTCTCTCCCTGTTTCCTGTCATAAAGCTATTTCACTGTCAATAAAGCCATAAAAGGCCAAAAAAAGAATTAACAAGAATGGTGAGTGACAAAACAACAAATTAAATATTTGTTATAGCCTACCGTGGTACTGTGTTTTAAAGGATGTGTTGGAATGGTTTTGAATTGTGGATTTGGTCTATGATCTGCTTTTATTTGAGCCTTTTTGCAAGAGTTTTGGTGGTCATGATGATGTCTTTCCTGGTGTGTGTTGTTTTGATTTAATCTACAACTATATTTGTCTCATTAAAAGCCAGTTGTGATCATTGACAGTATAATTAATATCAGATTGTGATGAATGAGTGAAGTAGCCTAGGTTGTTGTGGTTTACCCATACTGACTTTCAGCTCAGTGGACAGTTCCATTCACACTTACAGGCCTAAACGGTAACGGTATGCTATTCAATCCAGGCTGTGGTGTTAGATTGTGGATTTTGTTTTTCCTTTTTCTTCATCGGAGCCTTTTGCGTTAGGTTGTTTTGATATTAACTCCTCATATGCATCACCAGTGTGTAGACGGTGTGTTTGTGAAAGAGAGCGTGCGTGCGCAAAGAGCGTATTTATGTTCATTGCGGCCGCTGCTGTTGATTTAATGTGTGTTTTACTGTGAGATGAATGTGCGCACATGTCAAAATAGCAACAAGTCAAGCAAGCACTGTGTGCTCCACCAGCAGAAACATAAATTAGCGCCCCTGTGTTCTTGTACTTGAACATTTCCATGTTATGCTTGTATTAATGGCCACCATGTTTTAGTAAACCTCTGTACATTCAGCTGTAATCTAGCTGTAATTGTCTCCATGGTAAAGAACTGTTTTACTCCATCCCTCCATTGCATCATGTTAGGGGGCTGAGGCCTCAACCAAAAAAACTGTAATGATTTTTTTTGCTATTAAAGGCATAATTCTCAATAAGTAGGTCACATCTCCACCCATCCTTTTGTTAGGAAGTATACCCAGTATACAGCGGGCCGGATCGAAACCAGAATCAATACCCAGAACCTGTTTGATTTCTGTTGAATCTTGGATCTTTGCACGCTTCAAAATATCAGCATTAACTCCCCCACCAGTCCACAGCCCTTCCAACACATCTCAGTGCTGTTGCTGTGTTTAGCGCTGATACATGGAGTGACAAAGTTCTGCATTTTACCTTCCAATCAAACTCCCTCCACGATGGACTGTTGAATTCATGTTATCGTGCTTTATAGATTTTAGATCTCCTCTTTTTTCTTGACTGTTCAAGACATTAACAATTCCTCCTGTTTAGTTGGTTCTTTACAGATATGTTCCCATTCCTTATGTCTCTGAAGGCAGTATCTGAAATGTAAACATTTATACAAGTCATGGGTTGGTAGATTGAATTCCTGTGCCAATTGTTCAACAAACATCATGATTGGACCATTAAACACTTGTGCTATGTATATGAACCCTTTATTTGTCCACGTATTAAACCCTGCGTCCATATTAGATGGTAAACAGTCTGGGTCTTCATTGTTCCCCTTATCCAGTGATTGCCAATCTGAGATTCCTTCCATATCTTTTCAGTCACAAATGGGAGTGATTCCAATGGAACCTTTTGACATGTGCTTGTTCCATTCCCATTCTCAAATCACTTCAGCACTTGTTTCAAAACTTCATGAGGACAGTTTAGTTTGTGATGTGTGAAAGTGTTTCAGTATTTCATCCGGCTCTCAGACTTCCAAACATCTTCAGCCAACCGGCTCAGACAGAGAAAGACTTTTCTCACAGCTGTTTAGTTTGACGGACCAGATTCAAATCCAACAAACGTCCTGAAAATACAGCCGGACTTCAACAGCCACAAAACACTGAGAGAAACACAATGATTGTCATTCAAATGTGTTTTCTTCTCATAGAATAATCAGACAGAAATGAAGAGATGTTGTGCAGTTTCTGACTCTGTCACTACGGACAGAATTACATGTGTTAACCAACACCATCAAACTTTTAGTTTCATCATTAGAAACACATGAAACAAGTCAGAGTGTTTCAGGTGGAGTGTCGAGTACATTTGATCAGATTTTACTGTCCATTTACAACTTTGTTCACAAGGGTTATTGATTATTTACAATTAAAACTACAGATGATCCACACACATAAATGTTTTATCTACACTCTTTTCCAAATGATAAATCAACACATTTTACAAATATTTCTTGATTATAATTTAACAAGAGACAAAAGCTTTATGGCAAGCCTTTTTAAAAGACCGGATATGTATTACAGATATCCACAATTTAAATATTCCTAGTCGAAAAGTACATTTCAGATATCCAAGGCATTCTTTTCTCGGCCTAATGACGTGACTTTTGCCATTAATGTGCAAACCAGAATGAGCTAGACAGGAAGTCAGACAGCAGAACGGCAACTGTGATTCATTAAATATCTCTAACTGTTCTTTTGACCAGACAAAATTACTTCACAATGTATTAACAACAGGCCAAAAATATATATCTGTAAACTTAATGGGAGACGGATTAAGTTAAGAGAAGTTAAATGTTAGGAAGGTCTGCCATGAAAACTTCCATCTTTAAAGGGTAAGTGGTCTTCCAGTTTACCATGTAAATAATTAAGCTTTACAATCAGTTTGAATCATTTTGTACAAAGTTGACTGATGAAAGATTGTTGTGACTGTGATCCTGTACAGACTCAACTGTTCAGCACTGACAATGTTTCTGTGACAGGAGGAGACTCTGCACACTAAACACCACACAGACTCACTGAGGAGGAACCAGACGTGGACCTGTAGATTCCAAATCCAGCATAAAGAGGTTCAGTGAATGTAGTGTTGAAGGTGTGGAGGTGGATCAGTGAGTCAGAGGAGACTCTGTAGAAGGACAGAGTGCCAGCAGGACAGTCCACATACACTGCTACTCTACCAGAGGAGGAGGAGGAGGGGGAGGAGGAGGAGGAGGAGGAGGGGATGGGTGTTTGTCTGTTATTGTGACAGACAGAGTAATGACCATCATTATAGCAGTCCAGACTCCAGGACTGATCATTCCCTCCAAACATACAGTCATTACTGTCTCCTTTCCTTCTGATTCTTCTGTAACTCACTGATATAGAAACCCATCCTCTCCACTCGACCTCCCAGTAACAGCAACCAGTCAGACCAGTTCTACACAGCAGCTGAGGCCACCAGTTAAACCTCTCTGGATGATCAGGATATGACTGATCCTCCTCCTTCACATATGTCAACTTCCTGTTGTTGTCAGACAGTTTAATGTTTCTGCTGACTGTGTTTGTGTCGACTGTGAGCTCACAGGAATCTGATGGAGAGAAAAAGACACAACACAGCTGCAGTTATTAATGTGTCATCAGTGTGATGATGATATCACAGATGTGAATGAGTGATGTCACAGTGTTTTGATGAATGACAGTAAAAAGACACTCACACTTCCTCAGACCTGGTGTCAACCATCGGACTCCAGCAGGCTCCACCCTGAAAGGAGGAGGGGGGTCAGAGCAGCACATCCTCTTTCAGCATGCAAACATGGACATGACATGACTCTCATACACAGAAACACAATCTGTCCATCAGGCTGCTTCTCCCTGTTCTCCCTGAATTTCTTCACCTCTGCCACTCTCCTCACACACTGAGAGTGAGCCACAGGATGTTGGTGTGTGTGAAAGAGGACCACAACATCTGAGAACACACACAAACCTCTTGTTGGATTTATCACTTCATCTTTATTTTATTGGATGTTGTTGCTGTTTTCTGTGGGCGACCTTACGTTTGCTGTTTGATGCAATGTCAACTTGTGACCATGTTTCTATATTATAGGACTTTTGGATTTGGACTTTAGAACTTTGAGGTCCGATTCCTGTTTGAAGCTTGGAGGGTTTTTTAATCAGTCCGTCACTGATTCAGTGTCAGGAGGTCTGCTTCCATTACCCCACCTCCAGTTGTTCAGTTCAGTTCAGGAGAAAAGGCAGCATAGTTCATCCTCTCCACACTTTTGTTTGGAAACAGATGATTTTGGGCAGATGCCAGAGGGGCCAGCGGCCCTTGTGGGCCATTCGGGCCGGCCGACCAATCACAGAGCGGCCCCAAGCTTGTTTCTTCTGGCCGTTTCAAGCGTCAATAAAGTTTTTAAGCCAACGGGAAGCAAAATTTCACCTAAACCTATGCACTAAATAGTGTCACGATCTATTCACTATCTATATGCCACATACGAGTCTCTATATCACAGTCATGGCTACCCTCTACAGTCACAAACTTTTATATCACTCTGCATTGTTTTGTAGCAAAATGTCCTATTCAGATGTTCAAAAACCTACATGGTTTGAAATAAAACAAATCTACCTGCATTTTTTTATTTGAATAGTTGTTTGCAAAAGTTAAAATGAAGCAATGCCTTCTGGGAATTTTGAGGTTAAATTGACTGGACCGTCTGAGTGTGGTTGTTGGAAGTTGGAAGCTGTCTGAGTTTAAGCTAGCAAAAAATAAATCGACGTATCAAGCAACACAAGGGGGGAGCGGAGAGCAGAGAGAAATCTCAGAGAGGACTGTTGGTTGACGGTGAAAAATGCTGCAAACCGACTGATTTGTTTTTAAAATCAAGTGCAGCTTCAGCTAGCACTAGCACTAATACTGCTAGCACTAATGTTAGCAACACAGCTGAGCCAGCACGCCAGGGAGAAAGACAGGACAGTGAGGAATATGAGCAAGAGGAGGATGAAGAGGTAGACATGGATAACTGCGTGACGGTAAGACACGTTTGTATGATGGAGCGGCTAGCTCTGATGATTTATTAATGTGTTTTATGTATTGGGGTGTAGTTGTTTATAGCTTGGAATTTTACGTTTACCATCACCGGGACTATCAAAAGCGCCTGTTCTTTACATGCGTCAAAAATTGTGCGCGCCGACACACATGCGCACCCCTCTTCCGTGGGCCGCTGGTGGGTGATAATGCCAGGGCTGTTTTTTGTTCCCAGTCCGTCACTGCACTGAACCATCTACAATCGAGATACAGAGTCTCACACTGACCCCCAATTTCCACTGGATACGTGTCCGCTGTGTTGCGGCTCCGATCCGGTTTTACTCCACCAACCACCGTCCGGCAATCCCAACCAGTTGCGGTTTGAGTCCGCTACTGCGCAGTACGGTGGACAGCTGGCGTTGCGAGGCTGAGGAGTTCCCGCGATAATCACAAGATCACACAACCGCCATTATAGGTCTGTGTTATTAAAAAAAAACAACACAAAATGTTCCCGACCGAAGGATTAGCATAAGAGCTTTGTCTCTTTTTTGAGATTTGTGTGCTGGTGTCAACGCAGAGTGTTTTATTTTGAAAAGTAACCGGATGTTGTTTGTTATTTCGGCGCTTGACTCCCTGTCTGCTCTGTGCTAAATTCAGCTAAATTGTTGCATCGTGCTCCGGCATCCGCCTGAAATATAAGTTTGCCGGAGGGCTCCGGGCTGCCGAAGCTGGGACGAAGCAGATATGCAGCACAGCGGACCTGGTGGGGATTAACGCATAGAGCAAAGTGAAACGTATCTGCTCTGCTGGCATGGCAGAGACGTAACGCAGCAGACACGTATCCTGTAGAAATTGGCCATGACTGTCTGTGGCTGCAGCAGGACTCTTCCTACCTGAGAGTGTCCAGTCTGCAGCCTGGATCCTCCAGTCGATCAGACAGCTGCTTCACTCCTGAGTCTCCTGGATGATTGTAGCTCAGGTCCAGCTCTCTCAGATTTGAGGGGTTAGAGTCCAGAGCTGAGGCCAGAGAAGTACAGCCTTCCTCTGTGATCAGACAGCCTGACAGCCTGCAGACACACAAAACAACACACATCAGCTGAGGGTCCTGATGATTCAGTTCACATCTGTGTAGAGCTGTCCAAAACGATTATTTTTCAAACGATTAATCTAGCGATTATTTTTTCGATTAGTCGACTAATCTAACGATTAATTTTATGTTACATGATGATCAAACAAAAGTAACGTAGTAACTGTAATGGTAACTTATATGAGGAAAAAATACCGCAGTTGTAGGCGGAGCAGCGCCTGTCCTCCAGCCTGTCCTACCAACTCTTCTTCACATTTCTGCTCGAAAAACAGTGTCTTTCACTGGCAAAAACCCTTAACTCACTCAAATGGTTGTGTTGATATAATTCACATAATATAATTTAGCGCGAACAACGTAACTCTTAACCTTCCAGGATGTTTAGGGGGCTGGGTTCTCAATCACTACACATTATAAACGGTCCGCGGGTTTGGAGTGACAGGGGAGACACCTGGGAAACACCCCGACGTCATCATCATGACGTGTACCGTCACGTCTCTTTAGGAGCGGCAGCGCAGCTTTCTGTGTGAATTACATGGCGGTTCGTCTTTATTCCAGCGGTGCTTCGCACTGTGTGAATTACCAACGGCGGAGAATTGACGAACCGCCGCTGCAACGTTAATGCAGCGTCTCTGTGTGAGAGAGGCTATTCTCAGCCTCCGCAGGTACTACCACTTCCTGTTTGGGACGACGCGCCAACGCAAATTAAACATGTCGACGAATTTATGTCGTCGATTACGTCGACTATGTCGACGCGTTGTCCCAGCCCTACATCTGTGTTCAAGGGTTTAACATCTATTATATTCATCATCTTAATTTTCACTAATTTACTACTCACTAAACACAGAATATAAGCAAAGCTGATGGAAATGCCATTTGCTTTGCAAATATTTGTGCATGAATCAACATATTGTACAGATTAAAACAATTACCTGATGATGGCATCAGATGAAAAGTCAAAGGATCACCAAAGTAATGACAGTTCATCCTGAGGGAGGCATGGATGTCAAAATCCGCATGACAACCCATCCAATGGTTGTTGAGATATGCAAGTCAGAACAGACTGACTATATCGTGACTATCAAAAACCAAATAAGTCACTGAGAGGGGAACACAGGGTTCTGTCCAACGCGCTTTATCCAAAAAGGAAACGTGAAGCCGTCACTGCAGTTTGTGGGTGTTTATTTATCCTTTCAATGAAAAGTACTTTTGTACATACAGTTTGAGGATGGACTATACGTTGGTAACAAGTTTCAGCGGTCAACAGAAATATGAGCACCCTGCCTCTCCACTCTCTGCATCATGCAAACAAATTCCCAGTCAGACGCAGGTGCAATAGATCCATGGTGTCATTTGTTTTATATTGTTACTTTGATGAGTGAAGGATCTGTTAAGTTGTCAGACTGGGAACACTATCAGAACATCACACTTCTGTCCACACAGATCTTGTCTCACCTCTGTTGTGGCTCTGTTACTACCTCTGTTGGAGGATGAGAGGAATGAAACAGTCCCAACATTCCGCCTTTTTAAATTTCACACCTACATTGAGGAGGTATATCAACCCAAAATTCCTGCCTTGAAAGGGCAGCGTGAATAGGGCGTCTGTGTCTCTCCGTCTTAACCCAACCAGTGGAGACAGATGTTGGCCCACCACTAAGTCTGGTTCTGCTCGAGGTTTCTCCCTTTTTGCCCCTGTGACAAGTGATTGCTCATGCAGGAAATGTTGGGTCTCTTAAATAAATTGAATTATATTAAGAATATAATCAAGACCTGCTCCAATGTTGAAGTTACATGAAATAATAAAATAAAATAATGAATCCTTACCTGAGAGTTTCAAGGGCACAGTGTGGACTCTTCAGTTCAGCAGAAAGTAGCTTCACTCCTGGATCCCGCAGGTTGTTGTTACTCAGGTCCAGCTCTCTCAGACTAGAGGACTGGGAGCTGAGAACTGAGGACAGAGCTTCACAGCTTCTCTCTGAGAGGTTACAGCCACTCAGTCTAGATACAGAAAAATGAGCAGAACAAGAACATTATTTCTATTTGGGTCACAGCAACACAGTCAACAGCACATTCAATGCATTCTGAAGAAACTTCTCCACACTTACAGAGCTTTGTTGGAGGCTTTGACCACTGGCAGCAGCCTCAGAAGAGCCTCCTCTGAGTCAAGGTATTTCTTCAGGTCAAACACATCCAGATCTTTTTCTGATGTCAGTAAGATGAAGACCAGAGCTGACCACTGAGCAGGAGACAGTTTATATGTGGAGAGACGTCCTGATCTCAAGTACTGTTGGATCTCCCTCACTAGAGAACGATCATTCAGCTCATTCAGACAGTGGAACAAATTGATGCTTCTCTCTGGAGACAGAGTCTCTTCAAGCTTCATCCTGATGTACTCGACTGCCTCCCGATTGGCTGATCGGCCACTTCCTGTCTGTATCTGCAGACCTCGCAGGAGAGTCTGATTAGTCTGAAGTGAAAGACCCAGGAGGAAGCGGAGGAACAAGTCCAGGTGTCCATTTGGACTCTGTATGGCCTCGTCCACAGCACTCTGGACGTACTGTGTCAATGCAACTTTGTTTCTTCTTGCTACAGACTCCTGAGAGTTGATGAGATGTGCTGGGTTGTCTCTGAATAGTTTAGACCACCAGGATATTGACTGTTTTTCTTCTAGGTAGAGATGTGTCTCTGCAGATTGACGGTCTGTTTGCTTTTCTGCCAGCAGATTGACTGCAGAGTTGATGAAAGTCAGATGGACATGAAGAGCAGCCAGAAACTCCTGAACACTCAGATGGATGAAGCAGAACACCTTGTCCTGGTACAGTCCTCTCTCCACTTTAAAGATCTGTGTGAACACTCCCGAGTACACTGAAGCATCTCTGATATCAATGCCACATTCTGTCAGGTCTGATTGATAGAAGATCAGGTTTCCTTTCTGCAGCTGCTCAAAAGCCAGTTTTCCCAGAGACTCAATCATCTTCCTGCTCTTTGGAGTCCAGTGTGGATCTGTCTCAGCTCCTCCATCATACTTGACATTCTTCCGTTTGGCCTGAACCACCAGGAAGTGGATGTACATCTCAGTCAGGGTCTTGGGCAGTTCTCCTCCCTCTATGGTCTTCAACACATCCTCCAGAACTGTAGCAGTGATCCAGCAGAAGACTGGGATGTGGCACATGATGTGGAGGCTTCGTGATGTATTGATGTGGGAGATGATTCTACTGGCCTGCTCCTCCTCTCTGAATCTCTTCCTGAAGTACTCCTCCTTCTGTGGGTCAGTGAACCCTCTGATCTCTGTCACCAAGTCAACACACTCAGGAGGGATCTGATTAGCTGCTGCAGGTCTTGTGGTTATCCAGAGGCGAGCAGAGGGAAGCAGTTTCCCCCTGATGAGGTTTGTCAGCAGCACATCCACTGAGGTGGACTCTGTAACATCAGTCAGGATCTCAGTGTTGTGGAAGTCCAGAGGAAGTCGACACTCATCCAGACCGTCAAAGATTAACACAACTTGGAACTCTTCAAAGCTGCAGATTTCTTTGGTTTCAGTGAAGAAGTAATGAACAAGTTCCACCAAGCTGAACTTTTTCTCTTTCAGCACATTCAGCTCTCTGAAAGTGAATGGAAATGTGAACTGTATGTCCTGGTTGGCTTTGTCTTCAGCCCAGTCCAGAGTGAACTTCTGTGTTAAGACTGTTTTCCCGATGCCAGCCACTCCCTGTGTCATCAATGTTCTGATTGGTTCATCTCTTCCAGGTGAGGCTTTAAAGATGTCTTCTTGTCTGATTGTTTTTTCTGGTCTGTTTGGTTTCCAGGTTGCTGTTTCAATCTGTCTGACCTCATGTTCTTTATTGACCTCTGCAGTCCCTCCCTCTGTGATGTAGAGCTCTGTGTAGATCTGATTCAGAAGGGTTGGGTTTCCTGCTTTAGCGATCCCCTCAAACACACACTGGAACTTCTTCTGAAGGTTAGATTTAAGTTTACGCTGACAAACTGCAGAATGACTTCCTGAATGAACACACAACAAAGATCATCAGGGTTGGCAGTTCATGTGTCGGGATGATCCAGTTTTGTATTTATGTTTGTTTTATCTGAACAGACTTGTGCCAGCAAAGAAGGCTGCTGCCTCTGATCCTTCACATACTCAAAGTATCTGCAGCATTCATTACGAAAAACAAATTCAGACCTGTAGAATATCAGATAATGTATTATGTGCTTGATTCTTAAAGGTTGGGATGCTGATAGAAGGGTAAATAAAAATGGTATTCAATCATTTGTCAATGAACTCTGTTTTCTTGATCCTGTCCTGACTGGAAATCCAAATTAAACATTTTATCAGCACTCACAGCTGTGATATTGTCAGACTCAGACTTTGATGCCCTGACAGCTGTCATTTATATTTTTATGAGGTGCACTTGAACGCACCCTGAAGTCCCAGTCCACGGACATTACCTTTGCCTCACAAAGTGCTGTAGAATTGAGAGTTTAAGACGTGCACCTGAATGCACCGTGAGTCTCTAGACTAGCACCCCCTCAACAACAGCAGCTTTACCTTCAGTCTGAGAGGAGGATGCTCCTCTGTTCTCTGGAGCTCCTCCAGCATCTTCAACATCCACTGACACTGAGAGGGAAAGAGACACCATGTGTTATTGTTTCAATTTGACTTCATATTTGTTTCTCAAATGTGCCTGTGTTACATACTGTAGATTACATAGTTTATTCTTGGACAGATGATAAGTTAGAGTGTGATCTCCACCAATTAATCTTCATTTTTGGATACAATTATTTTGGACTGTGGTTGTTAAAAAAGTCTGTGAATAAAATCATTCAAACTATGAAACTAAAAAGACTGAGATAAACTATAAAGACAAGTGAGTAGATCTGTAGCACAGTAAAATTTCAACTCCTATTGATAAATCACTGAAATGTGACCAATCAGAAAAGAACATCTACTGCACTTTAACATAGAGTTAAGTTTACTGACATACAGTTACTCCTCACAGTTGGTCGTCATGTGTAGGCATCAGTCTGCTAATGATCTACTATAGTTCCATGTTTTGTCTGTTCAGAGAGCAAGTGTTGTACCAGGCACAGGGCACAGCCAGCTGCAATCTGCAGCGATAGTTTATGTCTCCTCTATTTGTCCTGCATGTTGTAAGCGAATCTGTCCAGTAAACACATGATCATCTAATAGAGTCGTCAGTGGACTTTCACTGCTGCTTGTAATTGTGTTTTTACGCATTTATTCCTCAGATGAGCAGACACAGACACACAGGAAGCAGAAAAGCTCCTCCTTGTTAATCATCACACAAGTCTGTGGACTTTTTAACCTCATCGTTGAAGAAAAAGCAACAACCTGTTTATCGAAGAAGACTTTTGTAAAGATCAGCTGTGTGATTATAAAACAGCTGGAGTACAGAGAGATGCCCTCTGAACAGTAAAGATACCTTTGATTAGAGGTCGACAGATTATGCAGTGGCGTCAAGATATTATTATCTTGACGCCACTGCAGCATCCACCAGGAAGTTGTTGCTGCCACCTTGAAAGACATTTGGGACCTTTGCAGGAGAGCTTTGAGGCTATGGGGCCGAGCGTTCTGTGGCATCACATCGGCTCTTGATGAGGGAATTGTGATATTGTTTTAATTATTCTCATTGTGTGAAGCACGTTGTGTTACTTTGAAACAGACTCTACTAATAATGTTCCCAATACATACATTAACTTTATGCACCCTGTGAACATGATGCTTACTGAAGGGGTTATTACAGTAGTTTCACAAACTGTCTGAAACTGATTTTGTGTTTCAGACTAAATATATAATCATAAGATCTTATAGTAAACTTTTTTAGAGCCTCTGAGACGGGCTTCTAACAACTGGAGGTGGTCTTAAATTTGGTTGTTGAACATAGATTTGTTTGAAAAATCTACATTATGTCATGTTAATGAAGAAAATGTAAGATATTTAAAGAAGGAAAGACTCCTGATGTCCCTGCAGAGAGCAGTCCTGTTGTTACTGCAGTCAAACAGCATCTCCAGCTCACATGCTGGGAGTCCTAAAATTCAGTAATTATTAATGTTCTAGATTATCACAGTGATGATTCTTGTTTGATTTTGTGTCCATGAAGCATATCATACTGGTTTAACTGCTCCTGAACAAACAGACTAACATCACAATATCTTATTGGTTATTTAAGGAATTGATAAAATACCACACTAATAATAAAACCATCCACATGAGTCGGTGACAGAAGAGTCTTAAACCAAAGAGTAACGTACAGAGAATAAATCAGGGATCAGTTGAATTCACTGAGCTTCTCTACTGAGACTCTGCTCCATCACAAGTATTGTGTCACCAGCTTCCACCGGCTGTCTTTTCTCAGGAAATATAGAGATATTAAACTGACTGACCTTCTGATTCTGAGCTGCTGTCTGACAGGTTCTGCAGCAGGTCCATCCTGGGTATCTCCTTCAGAACCTCCTTGGTCACCTTCACAGCTCCATGAAGTTCATAGTTTTTCACCATCAGGTCCACTGTTTTCAACGTGTCTGCATCCTCCAGTTTTGACTCTTTGATGGATTTGTAATTGTAGTTTTTCATGAAGTCACGATCCATCAGATACCATTTGAACTTCTTAAATTCTTTGATTTTTAAATCATCAAGAATATCCAAGAGGTCCACCTTCTTCCGTTTGGCTCCCTGTTAATAAAAGTCAGTATTATCAACCTGACAGAAAACTGTGACAGGAACATATCAGAGCATCAACAGGAGCTCTGATTGGTCGACACAGCAGTAGAGTCTGGCCAGTTAGAGCTCCTGCTGCTGCTGCGTGGGCCGGACTGAAAGTAACTGAAGTGATGCTCTGCTTACACGTCCTTCTGTCTCCAGATGTGAACAGCTGACAGTCTGTTCCATTTTCCATCAGCTTCTGTTCCACCAGCTGTTACTTCCTGAAATGAACACTGTACAAGAAAGATGAAAACATGAAACCACAACTTTAACATCAACACAAATAAAAGTGAAGATAGCTAAAGGGATATTCCGGTGTAAGTTTAATCCATGGTCTAACACACCGTGACATCGAGTGAGACCCCCTCAAGAGATCAAGTTTGCAGATGGCTAGCTTACGCAGTTTTAGCAACCTCTGAAATGTCCACATGACAACAATACATTGCAGTAGACGCCTCCAACAAGAAACCTCCATCAAAAAGCTACAAATAATGCTAAGAACAGCACCAAACTTCAGCAACAGTACAAATAGGGTCTCAGCACATAGTCCGGGGCATCAAACACCCGCTGGCTTAGCTGGATTGCAATTGTAAAGCGAACACAACTCACCACTCTCCTACAACAGCTTCCTGTTCCACCCAGAAGCGTTGATTACCGAGTGCAATTAGAAATGTTTAATGCCGTTCTTTTTTCCTGTCAGCTCTCAATGTGTTGCTTTCTTGAACCAGACGCAGAGATACCCCTTTCTCAACTCCAAACACTCTGGATGTTGTATTACAACCAAGTATGACGTCCGAATAAAATGTTGCTGCTTTTGTTGACTTTGTAAAGGTGATGACTTCGGCTATGAAGTACAGCTCTTCTTGCCGATAGTAGTGTAACAGAAGGATACTGCATGTGCTGCAACTGCCGTAGTCAAGGCCTTGACGGCTCCCTAGCTTGCACAGAGTGCAGAGGCGTACGTGCAAATATGTCGGCAAACTTGGATGAGAGCATGGATTTAATTTCTTTTGTTGTTGCCACAGAGTCAAATCTATAAATCATAAGAGATTTTTTGATGAATCTAAATACTATTTTCTAATGGAATATTAGAGAAACATAGCCACAGTCCTTTCTTTAATTTTGTCTTTTTGCTGATGTGTCAACAATGAACAATGCATTTTTAATCTGGCTTCATCCAATTTTCAGATTTTGTGTTTTGTTATATATGCAAATTATGGTACATTTTATGAAGAAATGCCTCATTTGCATATATGAACGTAAAATCTCAAAAACTTGCAATTCATTTTTCCTTTGGTATTGGGCTAGATTGACTGGCCTGATGGACCAGGGAGGAGGACACAAGTAAGTTCTGTGTTGAAAACATCTTGGATCCTATAACCGTGCTGCATTCTGCCTATTCTAGTTGTGATGGGCCCCAGAAATGAGGCAACATGTCTTCCCATCGTGTGAATTATGTCTAATGTGGAGAAATTCAACGATAAAAAAATCCTGTATTTATACCTGCAGATTCATATTTTCATATATTTTACGTAATGTAGAAACGTTTTGCTACATAATTCCTGGCTATGGGTGATATATCTGACTTCTACACAAGTGTTCTTACAGTAGCTCAAATATGCAATCTTCAGGTACCAATATGGGACTTTTATTGTTTAATTTCTCCACACTGGTGCAGTAAAAATGCGTGCTATCAAGTACAGGTGTAGTCTTAGATGTGTAAAAGTCAAATATACCATCAGTGGCCAGGAATTATTGAGCACAGTGCTTTCGCAGTAGCTCAAATATAATTTAATGTAACATATTTTATTTTAAATGTAGGTTCAAATTATAGCTTACGTTTCATGATACCTTTATTTTGAAAACCGAAAGTAAACTAGACGTCTCCCTCTTTCGCTCTCCTTTTTGACCAAAAACTCTAGTTTTTGTATTTCAAAACGAAAAGCAAATAACCAGCAGTTTTTTGTTTTTTAATACCTGTTTCTGAAAGGAAAATCGAATGACCAAAAGATACACGGACCAACGGACCTTTCTGGTTTCTGAATGTGTCAATTATACCAATAAAATAAACGGTTAAAACGAACCTTGGTCCTTGATAACTGACTCTATTTTTCTTTCTTCTCCATGGACGGTGATGTTGTGGTTTCTCTCTTATGACAAATGTAGCCTACTTATTGTAAGTTGCTTTTTACAAAAGCGTCTGCTAAATGTCCTGAATGTAAATGTAAATGTAAACGACTAACTCCACCTCTGCTCCTCTCAACATGGAGGATGATGTTTGTACCGGCGGGCGGCTGTTTGAACTCACAGCTGTGAGTTTGTAGAAATGAACGATGGAGCGGCAGACTGTTGCTGTTTCTAACGACAGCTTGTGTTAACGAGTCAGTCATTTTAAATGTGTTAATTACCTTCATCTGGAGGTTCACACGGATACGACTGTCTGCTCCACAACCATCAGAGGAGCTGACACTAAACTTTAAACAGGAAGTTAAAGTCAGGAAGTGAAAGAGTGGGATGACTGTTAAGCATGAATCATGTGTGGAATCTGATGACTTGTGTGTTTAAGGAGAATGTAAAGTTTAGGTGACCAGACGTCCCCGATCTCCCGGAACAGTCCCCGATTCAGCCGCCCTGTCTCCGGTTAAAACTGTCTCCGCAAAGGTCCTCGATTTGAATAGGAGAGAAAAAAGTTGTGCGCAGACTCAAACTCCAGTTACTACGGTAGCCAGCAAACTAACGTACTGACGTTGCGTGACGTCGCGGTACCCGGAATAAGCTGATAATAGTACAGTGCGCCTGTTTATCTGAACTGAAGCCACAATGCTAACGCCAAACTGTCACTGGTGTTGGTAAAGATGTAAACTACGCTGGAAGTAAAGTTTCTTGTGCTTCACTCGGATACAGACACGTCCTGTCCGAGTGGACTCTGTGCTGCTGTTGACTTTATTCATCCTGTTTAACATCTGAATCATCTCCTGCTGTCCCGCGAGGCTAATCAAGCTAACTCAGCAGGAAGTAGACGGGGCCGAACGTGAATACAATTTTCTCATTAAAAACACTGACTCGATAATTTCAAGTTTTGTAAACATGAATGTTGCAAGAGGGTTAATTTTTACCCACACAATCTTCTACACACTCACTGATCATGGCTGTAAAAGTGATCTAGGTTTGTGTTTGTGTGTGTGTGTTTATATAATAAGTTGCTGATATTCTTGCCCCCTTGTCTGAATATACAGACGACATGTTAGAAAAGGAGAACAAATTTCCTCCAGCGTAATAACTCACTCTCTACATAGTTTTGATAGCTGCTGAACTTCTTTATGTGTTCATTTATAAATCTGGGAATTACAACTGGGGGTCAGGACCGCCAGATGAAGTCAGATTAAATTGATAATAATTGTTGTTAGTGGTTTGTTTGACTGTGAAACACTTTACAGAAATGTTCTTGTCCTGTTCTTCTCCTTCTGGATTCAGAGGGACGTGGAGACCCAGACCACAGTCCACATCATCACCTAGTCACCTGAACTAACGACAGCGTGCTCGTTGTTTCTTCTCTCCTCTGCCACCAGCTTCTGCTCAGGAGGGAAATGTTGCTCTCTGGAGATGAAATCAAGCAGTTTGGTTTAGTCCTGGGGTCCGTTTCACAAAGCAGGTTCAACAAACTCTGAGTCTAACCCTGAACTCTGAGTTGATCTACTCTCAGATAGGAAACTCTGAGTTTTCAGTTCCAGAACAGCTGATTTGAGTTAGTTTGATCAACTCGGAGTAGTTTGACCTGGAGTTAAGCACGTGCACCACAAGTATAAAAAGACAGCATCAATGGAGCCCCGATTCGACAAGTCACCATGGCAACGGGGAAGAGGTGGGTTACATTTTTCAATCCACTGGAATTAGAAATATTAATGCGGTCATACGGTGAGTTTTTGCACACGTTTTTAAGAAGGAAGTGTAAAACCGCTGCAACAGCAAAAGAGAGGGAGACGGCGTGGGAGAACATTGCTGCTCGGGTCAATGCGTAAGTTTAAATGCAGTCCTTTGCAATCACAATAATATTACGAGGGAAACTTGAGTGGTAGTTTATTAATTTATTTCATTTAGGTGCAATCCTGCTGGGGAGAAGCGTACTTGGCAGCAGCTGAAGATGAAACATAAAAACATTGTTCAAACAGGTAAGACCTCGGCATAATCTCATGGGGGTACCTCATTTTGATCATGTTTTACATTGTAAGGTAAATATTAAGTGCCTGTTTGACTGTGCAGTTGTTTTATCCCCAACATAATGCTGTTTTCACACACAAATGTCTTCTCATTTATATCATATGCTGTTAAATAATTAAGCCTATTAAAACTAACACAGACTTCTACTCAGCCAACAGAAAGAAAGCAGATGCCCGTAAAACGGGTGGTGGCCCAGCACCGCCACCTCTAACGGAGGCAGAGGAGCTGAAAATGATAAAAATGGGTAATAGCCGTTTCAGGGCGAGGCACACTTTTCTGACCGCTCTGCATACAGTTGTCTTGCTCAAGTGCTCTGCATCTCCACCGTTGTATAAAAAACTCCCATTTGCAAAAAAAAAAAAAACGCAGCGCAACACACAATATCTGCTGGGATGTGAGAGCATGACTTTGGTTGGTAATGTTGGAAATGTAAGGACGGATTAGGTTGTGTATGTAAATGATGGACTGTGACGTGAAATGGTACCGCTCAAAAAGATAATTGGAAATGCAAGAACATCTATGCGCGGTCTTATAATCATCTCCCGACAAATATTTAATTCTCTGTGCAGTAATGCTGCACCTTCATCCACGGGATCATTATCAAAAGGACATGCCATGGTAGTGAAAATAGTCGCCACCTAATATAACTTTTAATGTAGGCCCACTGATTGATTTTTGCATTGATCAATGAGAACTAGACTACGCCAAAACTCGCCTGCTGACTGAATGAATGAGGAAATCAAATACCGTGTGTGGCTGAAAGAGGGCGGAGACAGAGAGAAACTCCAGGTTTGTTTAGAAAAACCTGGTCCCGACCAGGTTAGGTTCAGAGAGTATGTTACCATGGTAACTGACCGAGAGCTTAAGTTACCTCTCTGTGAAACAGGCTGGAGTTACCCCTCTTTCTCTGGTTTGAGTTACCTCCCTTTGTGAAACGGAAAACTCAGAGTTTCCCTCATTTCAGGGTTAACAGACTCAGAGTTTTCACTAAACCTGCTTTGTGAAACGGACCTCTGCTCGGTCTGAAAAGTGTCATGAGGTGTTTGTTGATCATGAAATGAACAAATGAAGATCGATTCATTGAAATGTCTGAGTTTTTTTCGTAGTTTCTTTTCAGGTGTTTAGAAAAAGTAAAGAGTACTGTGATTGATTAGTTGAAAGATGTTGAGACGGACTTTAAAGATGAAAATGAATCTAAATTAATGAGTACATCTTCAAAACTTTTTTCCCCTGCTTCCATCTCTGAGAAACCTCAGGAGGGGACACGGCCCCTCTGTTGGCTCTGGATCTGGACGGGCCGGCCGGTGTCAAACCTTTGGCAGCACCTTTGCAACCAGCACAACAACCCACTGCACTGTCGAGCCCCCGGGCACAGGAAGCTTTTCTCTGGGCACTTTTCATTCCGTACCTCAAACTTCACTGAGTTTTATAAGAATCAAACCCAAACATGACTTGAACCCACAACCTCAGGACTGCTGACCGGGCCTCTATCAGCCTGAACTACTGGATCTGACAGATGCTTTTTGCTTCTTCCAGCGCTGGTTTCTCCTGCTGAGCTAACAGGAGGACGAGAGCAAAGAGTCTCTCGGAGGTTTTCACTCCTTCTTCTGAGCAGCAGCTTTATAAAGAGTCAGGATTCAAACCCACAACCTCCAGAGCAGCTCATCAGAGAGCTGAACGTCCTGCTTTGAGCTTCTGCCTCTTTTATTTGAAGAGCTGTGTTCAAAGCTCAGACTGACTCCAGGACTGAAGTCACAGTGTCACAACTTCCTGCCAGTCCTCCAGCACACTGAGCTACCTGCTGCAGGTGTGTCAAGCTGTCAGTCACATTGTGCTTGTAGACACAATATATTTGTCTGTGTGATTTAGCTGCTGTGATAGAAACCAGAGGGCTTTGTGACTCTCCACACAGAGATGCAGTGTGTGTGTGCAGCCACCAGAGGGCGCTCTGCCCCTGCAGATATGTGTTGGGTCTGTTGGTGCTCTGCAGAGAGACAGCATGGACACCAACGAAGAAGAAGAAGATGGAGGAAGAGGACACACTGGAATGTGTTCACGTGTGTGTGTGTGTGTGTGTTGACGTCACAGTTGTGTTATCACACATTTGTTCTGTTTAAACTGCATCAAGGAGAAAAATCTTGGTGTGTGTTTCTGGGATCTTGTGAGAAAGTGAAGTATTGAATAGAAGTGTTGAGATGAATTAAAGGAAGACGTGAATAAAAGTGGAGAGTTTGTAGAAATGGCGGCTTGGTTTGTAATGAAAGGAGCGAGAGGCGGCTCAGACCCGGTGTCAACATCTGTCACCTCCTGCTGAACACCAACATCACTCGGACACACAGGAAAACATTCTTCATGTAGAACATCTGCTGAATTATCAACAAGGTCCAAATAATGCAGAATGAGTCAGAGACAGAGTTTCACACACTTTAGAAAGTGTCTCTAACTCAACAACTCACTAAACTGACACATTTGTTAAGGGAGTCTGGGGACTTTCTCCACGGGGACAAAGAAGGAGCCTATATTGTTCCTGTTTAGTGTCTTTGTAACATGTGACATGTTTAGATCAATAACATGTTTCTTCTTTCATAAATGGAGTGTAAATGGTGACATCAGTGTAAACAGTGTGTTCAAACAGCTGATCAATGTTGGCAGGTAAGACTTTAGCACTTTAGACACAGAAGCAGACAGGCTGGTACAGACATGCTGCCACAAACTGACACTTTTTACAAGGAGACAAACAACTTCAGCTGAAAGATTTAATGCTGAATTTACAACAAGGACACAATGACTTACAATCTGTCACACACACAGTTTCACTACGTTAGAAAGTTTGTTAGTTTAGTTTGTGATGTGTGAAAGTGTTTCAGTATTTCATCCGGCTCTCAGACTTCCAAACATCTTCAGCCAACCGGCTCAGACAGAGAAAGACTTTTCTCACAGCTGTTTAGTTTGACGGACCAGATTCAAATCCAACAAACGTCCTGAAAATACAGCCGGACTTCAACAGCCACAAAACACTGAGAGAAACACAATGATTGTCATTCAAATGTGTTTTCTTCTCATAGAATAATCAGACAGAAATGAAGAGATGTTGTGCAGTTTCTGACTCTGTCACTACGGACAGAATTACATGTGTTAACCAACACCATCAAACTTTTAGTTTCATCATTAGAAACACATGAAACAAGTCAGAGTGTTTCAGGTGGAGTGTCGAGTACATTTGATCAGATTTTACTGTCCATTTACAACTTTGTTCACAATGATTCTTTACAATTAAAGCTGCAGACGACTCAATGTTTTCTCTTTCTTACATTTCACTAATAGTTGTGGATTTTATTGGAACAAGAGCCAGAATTCAAAACAACACATGACAGAAAGTACAAGTCAACGCAATTTAATCCACAATTTAATGGAAGAAGAAGTTTCAAATGGAAATGAAGAATCTTTTCAATCACTTTGAATCATTTTGTACAAAGTTGACTGATGAATTTATTCCTAGAAGCTGAAAGATTGATGTGACTGTGATCCTGTACAGACTCAACTGTTCAGCACTGACAATGTTTCTGTGACAGGAGGAGACTCTGCACACTAAACACCACACAGACGCACTGAGGAACCAGAACTGGACCTGAAGAACCCAAATCCAGGATAAAGAGGTTCAGTGAATGTGGTGTTGAAGGTGTGGAGGTGGATCAGTGAGTCAGAGGAGACTCTGTAGAAGGACAGAGTGCCAGCAGGACAGTCCACATACACTGCTACTCTACCAGAGGAGGAGGAGGAGGAGGAGGAGGAGGAGGGGGAGGAGGAGGAGGAGATGTTTGTGTGTCTGTTATTGTGACAGACAAAGTAACGACCATCATCAAAGCACCACAGACTCCAGGACTGATCATTCTCTCCAAACCCACAGTCTTTACTGCCTCCTCTCCTTCTGATTCTTCTGTAACTCACTGATATAGAAACTCTTCCTCTCCACTCGACCTCCCAGTAACAGCGACCAGTCAGACCAGTTCTACACAGCAGCTGAGGATACAACCACTCAAACCTCTCTGGATGATCAGGATATGACTGATACTCCTCCACATGTGTCATCTTCCTGTTGTTGTCAGACAGTTTGATGAATCTGTCGACTGTGTTTGTGTCGACTGTGAGCTCACAGGAATCTGATGGAGAGAAAAAGACACAACACAGCTGCAGTTATTAATGTGTCATCAGTGTGATGATGACATCACAGATGTGAATGAGTGATGTCACAGTGTTTTGATGAATGACAGTAAAAAGACACTCACACTTCCTCAGACCTGGTGTCAACCATCGGACTCCAGCAGGCTCCACCCTGAAAGGAGGAGGGGGGTCAGAGCAGCACATCCTCTTTCAGCATGCAAACATGGACATGACATGACTCTCATACACAGAAACACAATCTGTCCATCAGGCTGCTTCTCCCTGTTCTCCCTGAACCTCTTCACCTCTGCCACTCTCCTCACACACTGAGAGTGAGCCACAGGATGTTGGTGTGTGTGAAAGAGGACCACAACATCTGAGAACACACACAAACCTCTTGTTGGATTTATCACTTCATCTTTATTTTATTGGATGTTGTTGCTGTTTCCTGTGGGCCACCTTACGCTTGCTGTTTGATCCAATGTCAACTTGTGACCAGGTTTCTATATTAGAGGACTTTTGGATTTGGACGTCAGAACTTTTGAGGTCCGATTCCTGTTTGAAGCTTGGAGGGCTTTTCTGAATCTCAGCTGCACAGTCTGCTTTTTGTTCTTGCTGTGTTTCTGCTGCTTTGTTTTACTGTGCAAAGAAACAAATACAATTTATACCTAATAAATCAATCAGAAAACATTGGACGTTGGTTCCCGACCTCTGCCACAGAACCAAGTGGAACCACAGGAATGACAGCTTGCTAACACTAGCAAATGTTAGCCAGGGTTAGCTAACATTAACTTGCATTAGCTAGCAGTAACTCTAGAAATAATTTACTATGTTAGCTTGCATCAGCTAATGTTTGCTAGCATTAGTTATTTTTGGCACAGGAATGACAGCTAGCTAACACTAGCAAACGTTGGCCAGGATTAGCTAACATTAACTTCTGTTAGCTAGCAGTAAGTAGACTTAGAATAGGATACAAGTTACCATTAGCTAACACTAGCAAACGTTAGCCAGGGTTAGTTAACATGAACTTGCGTTAGCTAGCATTAGTTATTTTTGGCACAGGAATGACAGCTAGCTAACACTAGCAAACGTTAGGCAGGGTTAGCTAACATTAACTTGCGTTAGCAGGCAGTAACTAGACTTAGAATAGGATACAAGTTACCGTTAGCGTTAGCTAACACTAGAAAACGTTAGCCAGGGTTAGCTAACATTAAATTGCGTTAGCTAGCAGTAACTAGACTTTGAATAGGATACAAGTTACCATTAGCTAACACTAGCAAACGTTAGCCAGGGTTAGTTAACATTAATTTGCGTTAGCTAGCAGTAGCTCGACTTAGGATATGATACAAATAAGGGTTAGTGTTAGCTTGCGTTAGCTAGCAGTAACTAGTATAGAATATGATTCAAATCAAGTTGGAAATGATGTTTGGCAAGGAAATAATTTAGTATGTTAGCTTGCATTAGCTAATGTTAACTAGCATTAGTTATTTTTGGCAGCTAGCTAACACAAGCTAACACAAGTTATCGTTAGCTAACATTAGTTGGTGTTAGCTCACGTTAGCCAACATTAGCTCCTCTCGCTCGCTAGCGTTAGCTAACATTAGCTAGATGACAATTCCTTGCCAAATTCATTTCCAACTTGATTCGAATATTATTCTATAATATTCTATAGTAGTTACTGCTAGCTAATGCAAGCTAACGCTTAGCGTAAGTCAGTTACTGCTTGCGTTTACTAATGTACCAAGTACGAAGTTATGTTTGGCAAGGAAGTGCCAAGCTAGTGCCAAGCTAACGTTATAAAACGCTAGCTAACGCTAGCTAGTGTAAGCTATCTGTCATTCCTGTGCAAAAAATAGCTAATGCTAGCTAACACTGGCTAACGCAAGCTAAAATAGCAATCATTTCCTTGCCAAACATCATTTCAAACTTGATTTGAATCATATTCAAAGATGAGTTACTGCTAGCCAACGTTAGCTAACGCTCATATTCTACGACTTGTTTCTGCTAGCTAACCTTACTTAATGTGTCACATCGTGCCAATACAGACAACTAGCATAGGATATGATTCGAATCAAGTTGGAAATGATGTTTGGCAAGGAAGTGATTTACTATGTTAGCTAGCATTAGCTATTTTTGGCAGAGGAATGAAAGATAGCTAACACTAGCTAACGTAAGCCAGCGTTAGCTAATGTTAACTTGCGTTAGCTAGCAGTTACTAGTCTTTGAATATGATAGAAGTTAGCATTAGCGTTAGCTACCATTAGTTGGTGTTAGCTTGCGTTAGCTAACATTAGCTCCTCTTGCTAGCTAGCGTTAGCTAATTTCAGCTAGCTTGGCATTTCCTTGCCAAACATCATTTCCAACTTGATTTGAATGATATCCTAGGACTGGTTACTGCTAGCGTTATCTAACATAAGCTAGCAGAAACTCATCTTAGGACGTAATTCAAAGCAAGTTGTAAATGATGTAGGTGATGTTAGCTAATCCTAGCTAACGTTAGCTTGCGTTAGCTTGAAGTAACTAGACTTAGAATATAGCTTTTGTTAGCTTGCGTTAGCTGATGTTAGCTAGCATTAGGTTTTTTTGGCAAAGGACTGACAGATAGCCAACACTAGCTAATGTTAGCTAGCGTTAGCTAACGTTGGCTAACGCTAGCTTGCATTAGCTAGCAGGAACTATGCTTAGAATATGATTCAAGTTAGCGATAGCATCAGCTAATGTTCGTTAGCGTTAGCTAGCTTGGCACTTCCTTGCCAAGCATAACTTCTGACTTGGACAGGATGAACTTTTGGACCTGATCCACTTCATCCATTAGTAAACCTGTTGTTCCTGCAAACACAAGATTAGGGCCCGGCTACATTACAGGTTTCAATGTAACAACCAACGTTTAAGACAACGCTCTCAGGTCTGTGATGGATCAGTGTCGCCCCCTGGTGGGTAATTAGCTGAAGTACGCTCAGAGACACTGGAGGACATCAGAGGAGGTTTTACAATATTTCATGTCGTAGTCAGAGATCGTCTGAAGTCAAGTCTTTATTTCTTCACAGAGAAACTTGAGCACATCTGTTGTGTTAAAATATATATTACATGTCCTTTTTGTTCTCAGTGCATGGCTCAGGCTGCATTCACAATGTACATTTATCTTTTTATTTACTTTCTAAATTCAAAATGTCTTTATTGGCACGATGTGACACAAACATGTGGCCAAAGCAAGAAAAGAAGAAGAAGATTGTAGTGTAAAGACTAGTGCAGTAGATGAAAACACAACATAGATATAAGTGTAACCAAAGCTGACAATAACAGCACAACACTAAATAATAAGTGTCATCACATATAAGATGAACAACTGTCAGCTGACTGTCACTCACTGTCCCTCAGTTTGTGGCAGCAGAACATAGACTGCTGCTGGATCACAGCTCTTTGGGTTCTCCCCTAGTAGGACTGTTCATGTTTCTGCATCTACTGGCTCAACAAAGCCTTTGTAATCTATTACATGTTGAACATGTAATCTATTCCATGTTGAACATGTGTTTCTCTGATATGTTTCTACTGTTCACATGTTGTGAGGAAGTGCTGCTCTGTTGTTGTTGTGTTTTATTGTACAGGCCTGATCTGTATTTGCTCTTTACATCAGCAGATATGAACTAAAACAACAAGGCGTGTACTGAGTTCACTGAGCTTCATGTCAATTGTGCTACTATGCAAACTGATATGATATAATATTGTGTGTGTCACCTGACACAGAAACAAGTCAACATGGTGACTACGTTGTGAGGAAGGACGCCCCATGACACCACAGCCAGCAGCTGTTCTGACTGATGGCATCCTCAGTATGCTGCTAACACACATGAGGCCACTATCAATGGTGGAGGATGAAGGAGTGCTATGTGCACTTTAGAAAACAAACTACATTTGACTTTTGCATTCTTCATGTAACAAACATTTTAGAGGTGTGAATCTTCAGCGGCCTCACGATTCCATTACGATTCAGCTGTCGACGATTCTCGATGCATCTCAGTGTTTGTCATCCTCAGTGATCTATATCACTGCACACGGCTACTGTTCATCATTTACATTCCCCTTTTATTCTGAAAGTCCTTCCAATAATCACACTGCAGCAGGCTACAAAATAAAAGCTGTCTCCATCTGCAGCGTCTTTCACGTTTGTCTACAATAATGTAGTTTTCACATGGCAGCTTTAAGATCCAACATTTACTGACTCTGCTGCACACACCTCTCTCAGAGTTGGACAGCAGCTCCTCAGATCTGGGCTGATTAGCTGCTGTAACAGTTATTATTGATGGCTGCAGACGTTAGCTTCAGGAGAAAATGACCAACGTGATCAGTGATTGTTGTGAGGCAGAAGTCTCGTCCAGTTGGAGCTTCACAGCAAGTTCCTAACATCTGACATGTGTCTCCAGATGTCTGTTTAAAGAAACACTGTGTTTTAATCCCTCTCAGATGATCTCTGCCTCCCTCCAACATCCTCCTACATCAGTAACATCAGTCAGAAGTCCTCCCACAGTTCAAAGCATGGGAGCAACGTCCTGATGAAACTCTATCGTCCAGCTGAGGACGAACAATCAACCATCAACATGAGCTGCAGACTCTTGATTCTGCTCTGTCTCTGCATCCTGATGCATCTTATAATGGAGACATTTCATCACCTCTAATACATTGATGTTGTCTGTTCTCCAGAGGAGACACTACAGGAGCAACCTCACCTGCCTCTAACCACTGAGCCTGGATGTTCAGGTGAGTGCAAGCTGCTCACCTTGACTCCACCTCTGATTCCACACTTGGTGTGTCTCAGGTGTTTGTGTGTCTGATGAATGTAAAGAAGTTCAGCAATAACTTAACTGTCCTGTTTTATTCATCTAAGTTGGCTTAAGGATGTTAAAACATATCAGGTTCTGCTTTATGCTGCAGTCACACAATAACATGAACATTATATTTATTCTATATCTGTGTGTGTGTGTGTGTGTGTGTGTGTGTGTGGTCAGTTGTCTTGAACACAAGGTGAGAAAGTGTGCTTCATGTTCCCTCTACATGCAGCAAACTCTGGCTCTTCAGCTCCAGCTGATGCTGCTGACTGACCTCATGAGGACAGAGTTGGTTCTGAGAGGTCCGTATCATGGACCGGCTGATTTCATTTGTCCTTTTTTTGTATTTATTATTGGACAGGTTTGTTCATTTGCACATCCTGTTATATTGTTTGGATTATCATTGTTTACTGGACATGGTCTGTGGTCTCTTCTCGTGGGGATGGGGCGCTATGAGGAAAGCTCTCCTAGAGCAGCAGATAGTCTGGGACCGCCCCGCGACTATCCGTGAGTGGGCGCCTGTTAAAAACATGTTGTATCTTTAAGTGTTGTCGGGGCGGTCTGCGGTCTGCAACATGTGTCTCAGAGGCTCTGTCAGCTGCTATTATCACCTTATTGATTACTTTGTGATCAGATGACCAGTGGAAGCTCTCAGCTCGTCTGTTCACAGTAAAATGTGTCTGACAGAACACTTGGATCTCACTTCACCGCTGATGAGCAAATGCAACACGACATCATGTCAAGACTGGAGGGACAGAATTGTAACTGGTACATTAACCGACCAACACTTGCTAGATAACATTTAATCACATTTATTTATGTGTGAAACTGCTGCTCCACATAAACACACACATCATGAGTGATGCAGCAGCTGTCTGTGACTCTAACTCCTCCTCATCACTCTTTGTCTCAGAGTGCAGGGTTTCATAATCACAGGTACTCAAACTGTTACACAACTGCACTGTGAGGACAAAACAAGCTTTTCTATTACAGCCAAATTATTTTTATTTCAAATCACTTCATCAAAATAGAGCTGTCCCAAACGATTAATCTCGCGATTATTTTTTCGATTAGTCGACTAATCTAACGATTAATTTAATGTTACATGACAAAACAAAAGTAACATAGTAACCGTAACTGTCTTTGGTTTCATCATCACAGTTGCTGTCTGTAAAAACCCACTCAGACTGTTAGACAACTGTACAAACAAAACAAGCTTTTCCCTTACAGCCAAATTATTTTTATTTTGAATCACTTAATCGGGGACTTCCGGTTGGAACACTGTTAAGATGGCCGCATAGCGAGAGAACTCCCGGTTGAACCAGAGCAATTAGAGAAATTCCCCCAAACAAACCAAGTAAATCATTCTGCAACAAGTGAAGAGAAAGGGGATAAGAGCCATATCACCACTCTGAGCAGTAAATGTTGTCCGAAGACAGGTTGGTGAGAAAGACGGGGCGCAGCAACAATTAGCATCTAACGCAGTGCAGTGCATTGAAATGGCCGACATGGAATTGATTTTGTGAGAACTAACACGCTTTCGCCAAGAAAATAAAAGAACAATTAGAAACAATAAAAGAAGAAATTCTAACAGCGAATGGAGAAAGCAGAAGAGAGGATCCATCAACAACCATGGTCTCATTTGTGGAAAATTTACTCCGCGAGGGACTCGAGCTAACTGAGGACATGCCCGACCTGCAGATTGAAAGAGCACACCATTCAGTGGGACTGCAGTCGCCGGTGGATTATAATTAAGTTTTTAAGTTTTAAAACAAAAGAGACATTACTCTGCAGGGCATGGCAGAGGAAGACGTTTACCTGGCAAGAAAACCACATAAACCTGGACCACGACTATCCACCTCTTATCCTCAAAAAACAAAGAGAATACACAGAGATCCACAAAGTGCTGAAGGAAAATAAAGTTCAGTTTCAGACCCTCTTCCCTGCCAGGCTGCGCGTGAGACATGACGATGGAACTAAAACCTCTGATACTATAGAGGAGGCATGAGAGGACCTGCTGAGAAGAGGCTACACCGTGACATCCATCAGACTTTAAGAGACGCTCATGGAGCAGGTGCAGCGGCTGTCCTGGAGGAGAGTGGACAGACGAGCAACGAAGGGCACAACAGGGCGGGATTCAAGGTACAAGGAGAAGCTCCGAGCCTTCAGGAGATCATCGCCGGCCCCCTCCGGGACCTAAAGGACCGAACCCACAGCTCGAGGACGGCAGAGCTAATTGTGAAATCTCTTGTACTGTACTATGACTGCAATTAGTGGTGGAGATCCACTATTGGTTCGTTTTTCACTTTTGATTTTGTTTTCTGCCATGCGACTGTTGCAGTTAAGGGCCTCTCCCTCCAGACTGAGGAAGACTTTTCCCATCGAGCCGCCTTGGGAGGCTCAACAGGGTCAGGCTAACAGAACCCTACATAGGAAGTCAAACGGACAAACTGTGTTCAGTTTGATGTTTATTAACATGTAAGTTGTTCATTCCCTGCCAGTTCTCGCGGGGAGGGGGAAGCACACCATGTCTTTGAGTGGATGGAGGGGGAATCACATATCACAAAACATGTCTTTAAAAATAGCATCATTTAATATAAATGGAATACTCAATCCAGTTAAGAGGGGGAAAATCCTATCAAATTTAAAGAAAGATAAAATCCAAGTAGCTTTCCTACAGGAGTCACACCTCAACCACTCTGAACATGCTAAATTGAATATATCAGGATTTAACCATGTTTACTTTTCTTCCCATGGGTCGGGGAGGCGGAGAGGAGTGGCAACTCTGATATCCAGTGCTGTAAATTACTAACATATATCAGAACATAAGGACAAGGAGATTTTAAAAACATTGGCAGAAGATTAAATACGTGGATGCGTGAAGTTGGGATTGTAGACGTGTGGGGAGATAAACCCATCAAGCTGAGGATACTCACATTACTCGTCCACTCACAATGTCTACTCGCGCATCGATTACTTTTTTATGCTTAGAGGAGATCTTTTTAGGGTGGATGTGATGGCCACACAGCCATGACACAGTGGTAACCCTCTGCACCCACACTATCACACTATTTGTTTCTATAACTAAGTTAGCTGTATTTTGTTTATGCACATTATATATTCAATTAAGTTGGTTTATATTAGTTTAACATTGAGTATTGAAATAAATCACACACAGGTTTTTGATTTCATACAACACACTTTATTATTTATTTTTTTGTATGATTTATTTATGGGATTTTGAGCATATCACCTGTATAATAAACCTCATACATGAAGTGTGATTAATACAAAGATTCAGTCTGTGAACACGGCACTAAGAAAGAGACAGTTTACCCCACCCACTTCCTCCCCTTACAGAGAGGTAGCAATGAAACAGGGTACAAAAGGTTTTGATACAAATAGCGCTGGCAATGGTAGTCATACTGAGCATGCATGCCCAGGCATATACATAGACATTCCTACATACATGTCATGCATGCTCACACGCTTACAAACACACAAACAAAAGAATAATAAAACAATACTGACAACACTAAAGAAAAATTAAATAAAACAATTAAAACATAAGGAAAAAAAAACAGCTAGTGTGCTACAAGCTATTGCTCATGGGAGGAACATAGTTATGTGAAGAGGTGGTGACCTGTTGAGGTCAATGTCTATCTAGAGAGATCTGACATGATCGAGGACGGGTTGCCAGATTTTACGGAATTTTTGTTCTGAGAAACGAAGGGAGTATTTAATTTTTTCCAATCTCATAAAGTGAAGAGCGTCCTTTATCCATTGAGAGTGAGAGGGGGGGAGGGGCTCCTCCATCGCAACAGAATGGCGCGTCTTGCTAGTAGTGTGAGAAAGGCAACAAGCTCAATAAAATAGGACAGCAGTGAGACGCCAATGGGTTGAACACCAAACAGGGCAAGTAATGGTGAGGGTTGGATGTTGGCAGATGTGATGGCTGACAGGAAATCAAAAACGCACGTCCAGAAGGGAGCAAGGGTGGGGCAAAGAATGAGAACTGCTTGGTGCTAGGATTAAAAAAGCGCCAGGCGTCTGAGACTGCGTATTGTTCCATGAAGAGCTGGATGACTTTTGATGATTTAGATTAGAGCTGTCCAGAACGATTATTTATTTTTCTAATGATTAATCTAGCGATAATTTTTTCGATTAGTTGACTCATGATTAATTTAACGTCACATGACCAAACAAAAGTAACTAGTAACTGTAACTGTCCTGGGTAAATTATATGAGGAAAAAATACCGCAGTTGTAGGCGGAGCAGCGTCTGTCCTCCCACCTGTCCTACCGACTCTTCCTCACATTTCTGCCCGAAAAACAGCGTCTGTCACCGGCAAAAACCCTGAACTCACTCAAGTGGTTGTGTTGATATAAATCACTGCGATGGTCAGCCCTCCCGACCGAGACTTAAGTGAACTTTTCCCCAGAAAACAGCCTCCGTCCCCGCAAGTGACAGAGTCACGCAGCGACCTATTTACTGATGGCAATTATGTAATAATGTAATTTAGCGTTGTCCCAGCCCTAATTTAGAGGGAACACAAGGCCTGTGAGATGAGCGATCAAGGGAGGGATCAAGACAGCAGTTGAAGTCACCACCAAGGATGAGCTGGTGAGAATTTAGGTCAGAGAGAGAGAAAAAAAATTCTTAAAAAAGTTCTCATTATCCCAATTTGGGCCATACACATTTGCCAACACCAGATTATTGCCTCCAATTTTACCTGTAATAATTATAAAATTTCCATTAGGGTCTGAGATGACAGTGGACACTGAAGGGACAGATTTGTGAATAAGAATTGTCGCCCCACGAGCCTTACTTGAGAATGAGGAGTGGAATAGTTGGCCCACCCAACCTCTGCGAAGTTTAACGTGATCTAATGGCTTCAGGTGAGTCTCTTGTAAAAAGGCTATTTTAGTGTTGAAGGATTTAAGATGGTTAAACACTTTGTTGCGCTGAACAAGAGAGTTCAGGCCTTTAACATTCCAACTAGTGAACCTCACAGCACCATTGGTGCAGGTAGTGAGACTGTGCTAGCCATTATACAATGGGACTGATGGTGTGAGTGGAAATGTCGCCTCCATGAACGCCCCTGCCCAACCCCCACTGTTACTCAGCATCAGAGAGAGGGAATGAAGCATCTGTCTGGGTTTAATACTGTAACTTATAGCAGTAGCACATAACTGATAATATAAAAATACACTGACAAGATGCACAATAAAGCAAAACTTAGAAAACAGTGACAAAAACACACCACCTTCCCCCAACACAACCTACCCCCCCACCCTAAACCCTGTTGTTGCTGCAAGAAACAGCAGCAGCATGAAACTCACTGATTCACTGATCAGCATAACCTGATAAATCCTCAAATCTATCGCACTGATCCCACAGCTCAATACATTTCAAGAAAAACATTGCATCTTAAAAAACCTCAAGAGGAACACCAACTTAAGTGCAATAGGCATTTTCAGATATTATTTTGAACGCACGGTCTGCTATACCTGTTGAAAATATCATTAAACAGTGGAACATGAACAACTTAACAAAAGGCTACTGTAGAAAGCCCATTAACAATATAGAGATCACGTTTGGAAAGGTGTCTGCAGTGCAAACAACTCCTGACAGCTAACATAACATTTAGCTGCACCCAGCACAAGCGCTAGCGCACATTATGAGAAAACAACACTCAACTGGAAGAGCACACTTCGCCTTCGGGCACACATCAAGTGCATTAACGATACTGGCTTACGTGTCTTTGTTCAAGTCCTGGACAAACTTCTCAGCCTCTGAAGCAGCCTGGATCCACGTCTTCTCGCCGTTGGGGAGGGTGATACGGAGCTTGGATGGATACAGCAGAGCCAGCTTGTAGTCGCGCTTGTACAGTACATGGAGTTTTTATACTCTGCTCGCCGCTTCAGCACGTCGGGACTGTAATCGTCGTAGAGTCGGATCTTGTGCTCCTTGTAGAACAGGTCACCCCGTCTGCGAGCCTCACGGATGAGCAGATCCTATGCTCCTCCAATAGAGCGCTAAGCTCTGGCATGGTGATGCCAGCAGATGACGAAGAAGATCCGGCTTTATCTTGCTTGCCCTTTGTTTTAGACTTAAATGCATGTAAAAAATAGTCAGCACTAACACTTAGTCTATTGCACACAAAACAAAAAAAAAAATGAAAGGAGAAGTTTAAAAGGTAAAGTAAAAGTTCAGTCATGGGAGCAAGCTGCGGCACGTCTACTACGCACACCTCATACCGGAAGTCCCCAGTATTGTTTTCGAATTTCTTTTTTTTGTTAGAGTTACCGGTGCTGTTGGTGATGCTCATTCTATAGCAGGCATTGCTAATTGGGCCAACCCAAAGGCCGGTGCACCATGGGGGGGAGATTTAATGCTTTAGTTATGTTTATTAATTTCCTTGGACAATTAGTAATTTCATTTAGTTTTGTTAGGTATAGATTGTTTATTCTAAGGAGTTAATTTTCCTGATCAGCTTTGTTTGTAAGTTAGCTGTTGTCTTTTGTGTTCAGTGTTTGAGTTAACATCTCTTGTGTTAATATGGGTTGATCACCCAGTATATAAGTTTTCCTCTTATGTTTATTAGAAGGTCTGTTTAAGTCTGTTTTGTCTTCTGTTAGTTTGTTCAGTTGACTTTTGTACTGTTCTGTTAATTTGACCTCTTTTATGGGCCCCGTCCTTTATTATTTTCATTGGATAGATTCTGTTACCTTGTGCTTTGGGTAAAAACTACCTGTTGTCCTCATTGCCGACTTAAAGCAGTTTCACACCGGTGCGAAACAAAAATGAGGCATGGATTTGCGGAAAAAAGTCACGGTTCATTATCTGGCAGGAGTACTCAAGCTCTTCAGCACCTGCAATTGGCTGGGCCCTTGATCAAGCATTTGTGTGTTTTTTTTAATAACTCAAAATAATGACTGTATTTCCAGCTACAAAACGTGCATCTCTCCTCCCTCCATTGTTGTTTGTGTTTGTGTGGCTGCATGGTGTACACTGGAGTTTTCCTCATGCTGAAAAGCTGACTTGTCGCACGTGACAATACTCCCCGAGACGCAAGAAGAAAGCGAAAATATATATTTTTACTAAGGAAAATGACAAAAAATAATAGTCACGCACAGTGACTTGAATAAATAACTTTAATCCGATTACTGGTTTGGAAATATTAACGTGTTAGATTACTTGTTACTGCAAAAAGTGGTCAGATTAGAGTGACGCGTTATCGGCATCACTGATTGTGTGGCTTAAGTGCAACATGGAGCTTGAAAATGTTAAGAAAAAAAAATAAAAACAGGAGAATTAACTTTGAGCAAGTTTAGAGGAAAGAAGTATGGAACCATTTTAAACAAATCGTGGGCAGTGATAATATATGCGTCTTTGTCGAGTGCATTACGTGCGGCACTTGTTGCGTTATTCATTAAGATAGTTCTAAACAGATTTCTGCAGTTCAAACAACATGGAATTAAAGTTGAGAACATCAGTTATAACAGCCCATGTATTAAAATAATGTTGGGTTTAAATCGGGCTCGGGCTCATAAGTACAGTTAATGTGTCGGCCGGGCTCGGATACAATGTGCACAGGCTCTAGTCGGGTCAGGCTTGATTTTTTGAGCCCGATCTAAGCTCTAGCTGGGACACCAGAATGATTAAACTTTCGCTCATTTTATCAGATAAATCGTTTGCTTTGTATGATGTCACTTCCGGTCTACAACGCAAACGATTTCATTGGTCAAGTGTGTAGTTTCGCAGACGGAATTCCGCAGACGACAAAGTGGTTCCATTTTTTTTTTTTTGCCGCACGAAAGTCCAGCCCTGGTGTGCAAGCTCCCATTATAACCCATGAAATCATTTTTTATACATTTCCGTGCGAATAATCCACACGGAAATTCGCACTTGGTGTGAAACGGCTTTTACTCGGTCCCTCACAGTGGATAACCGTGAAATAGGACCCAGTACTATTTCAGATCATGGTCCCATCTATATGTCAGTCCATCTGAATAATATAAGAAGTCCACTCTCTGGTGACTGAACTCAAACATCCTGAACAACCCAGTTATTAAAGATAAATTGAAAAATTTAATTAAATTGAATTTGGAAAATAACGATAATGAAGAATTGACCCCATCCATTCTCTGGGATGCATTAAAAGCGGTGATTAGGGACAAAATAATAGCCATCTCCTCATATGATCAGAAAATTAGAGAACAAAAATTCAACAAATTAGAAGAGGACTTGAGGAGAACACAGAAAGAACACACAAAGTTTCTCAACGATGACAAAATAAATAAGATTATAAAATTTAAAAAAGAAATAGATTAAATAAATACTCAAAAAGCTCAAAGCAACGATACTATGAGAAGTGGGAAATTAAAAAAACCTACTTTAAACAATTATAAATAAATACTTTTAATGTTTTTGACTTATATGTAGTCCCCTTTGTAATTAATGGTAAAGCCAGCGTATCCGTCCATGTTCAAAGATGTTCTGTTAATCTTGATGCCTCTATCTGTCTATTACTAATGATCTTGTGTGGCCTGCCCTCTTCCAGGTCATCATGGTGGACAGGAGGTCATCTGGCTCGGGCACCACTTGGTGATGCCTCGTCCTGCTCAGTCGTCTCCTGGATCCACTCACTCTACATATAACTTGTATCAGACTTTCTGTTAATGTAACTTGTAAACTGTGATTTGTTGCTCTTTTCTGTACACGCAACATCTATTGCATGTCTGTCCGTCCTGGAAGAGGGATCCTCCTCTGTGGCTCTTCCTGAGGTTTCTTCCATCATTTTTTATACCCTGTTAAAAGTTTTTTTTTTTCATCAACATGTGAAGTTTTTCCTCACTTGAATCGAGGATCTAAAGACAGAGAATGTTGTTCATTGTACAGATTGTAAAGCCCATTGAGGCAATGTGATTGTGATTTTGGGCTATATAAATAAAACTGATTTGATTTGAAAGATATTTGAAGGTAAACTGATTCTTGCTGTCTATTCTATGTGTCACAGAAATCTTTTGAATTTGAGGTTCAGTATTTTCTGATGAGACATCTGACACAGAGGGTCGATTGTTATTATTAATATCATAACACAGCAGTAACGTGGTGGAAATTAGATTTAATGTTAATGTTTTGATAACCCTCTGCAGTCAGTGTGGAGTGTGAAGTTTTGGACGAGCTGTTTATGAAGCAGCAAAACCAGAAGCCAAGAAATCAGACAGGCACATTTTGAAAAGGCATTAATCTAGTCTGAAAAAAAGAGGTGTAACTTTAGTGTTTGTGCCTGGTTGCTGATCTTCATCTCTTCTTCTTATCTTCCTCTCTTCACTCGTAACTCTTGGCTTAGTGCCATGCTGCATTTACTCCTTAACTGAACTGAACTGAACTGAACAACTGGAGGTGGAGTAAACGAAGTAGACCTCCCAACACTGAACCATCTACAATCCAGATACAGAGTCTCACACTGACTGACTGTGGCTGCAGCAGGACTCTTCATACCTGAGAGTGTCCAGTCTCCAACCTGAATCCTTCAACTGAGCAGACAGGTGCTTCACTCCTGAGTCTCCTGGACGATTGTAGCTCAGGTCCAGCTCTCTCAGATGGGAGGGGTTGAAGTCCAGAGCTGAGGCCAGAGAATTACAGCCCTCCTCTGTGATCAGACAACCTGACAGCCTGAAGACACACAAAACAACACACATCAGCTGAGGGTCCTGATGACTCAGTGCATATCTGTTTTTAAGGGTTTAACATTTATTATATTCATCATCTTAGTTTGAAATAAATAATGAATCCTGACCTGAGAGTTTCAAGGGCACAGTGTGGACTCTTCAGTTCAGCAGAAAGTCGCTTCACTCCTGAATCCTGCAGGTTGTTGTTACTCAGGTCCAGCTCTCTCAGATGGGAGGGGTTGGAGTCCAGAGCTGAGGCCAGAGAAGTACAGCCTTCCTCTGTGATCAGACAGCCTGACAGCCTGCAGACACACAAAACAACACACATCAGCTGAGGGTCCTGATGATTCAGTGTGTAGCAGAATGGGGCTGCAGTATATTCTGCTCCAGTTCTGTGGTCCCGTATGTTGACTCGGTGATTGACAGCCAATCATTGCAGACAGGCAACCTATAAAGACAGGTAGGGGTCCTATGCTCTCCCTCTCTCTGTTGCCGAGACCGCACGTCATTTCCGGTGCGCCAACGTCCGCTACAGCAGATGCCTGTCTTGGACCCTCGTCTCCTCAGACCTGACGATCGCCTCAGTCAATGCTGGAATTGGCTCACCTGACAAACTAAGCTTCCTAGACACTCGTCTGTTCCCCTCTGCGAGCTCATAGGCACGGCCGGATCGGGACTGCGTGTCTGTGCATCTGTGCCTCTAGCATTCGGCAGCTAGTGCCCTAACAGCTACACCTGTCTGGCCCATCCGTCCCTACGCTGCTGCTTTGCCTACCCTTGTTTCGCCTATTGTCTTTGTCCACTGTGGCTTTGCCATCTATTTCAGTGTTGGCCATTTTAGTGCCTGGGTGCGATCAGACTTAACTGATGATGACTGGTGACTTAACTCTTCATTTTTGACTGTCAAATTCCCAGCTGGCTTGCTGCCAGTAGAGTTGATTCTGTTTATTTCTTTAGCCTATTCTGTTTTTTTTGTTAATCTCTTATTCTCTCTTACCCGGCTTGCTGCCATTATCGTTGGAGTTGTTTCTGCTTATTTTCTTTATCCTATTTTGTTTTGTTGTTGATTTCTTATTTACTCCACCTGGCTGCGTAGAATTGAGCAATAATCTGTTTAGTTTGTGCTGTTATATAAATTGTATTCCATTGTCTTGCAGTATTTTGGCTGGCGTGACCCAGTGTTTTGTTTATTTGTCCAAGTGATGTCCCGCTAATTGTTTTTGTCCCCTTTCTATGCAGAAGCTGGGAGCCTAAAGGTTGCGGTGGTTGGTGCCCCTCGGTGGTGGTGTCCATTCTTGTGTGCTGTGTGTCGACCCCTGGTGTAATCCTCCCCGTGTGTGTGTGCGTGGAGGTGTGTGCACGTGTGATTGGGGTGACTCTCCCTTGGATACCTCACTCCTGGTGACCCATCCTCCCACTGGTAAGCCTCAGCTTCGGCTATTCCTCCCCCCTCCATAAGTGCTGTTTCGTTTTTGGCCTTTTATTATTGTGGTGTTTGTGTAAAATAAAATAATGACTTACTGTGAAATGGAACCACGTCTCTAGCCTCATAAGTATCACGAACCTGTGTGTCTTTGAACATGTGTTTAGTCTGAGGTGTATTATTCCTTGGTGTCCTCCCAAGGTGGCGTTGTTGGCTCCGTACTTATACCAGTTTCCTGGTCAAAATCTCCTAACCGCCCGCCACAAGTGCATATCTGTTTTTAAGGGTTTAACATTTATTATATTCATCATCTTAGTTTGAAATAAATAATGAATCCTGACCTGAGAGTTTCAAGGACACAGTGTGGACTCTTCAGTTCAACGGAAAGTTTCTTCACTCCTGAATCCTGCAGGTTGTTGTTACTCAGGTCCAGCTCTCTCAGACTGGAGGACTGGGAGCTGAGAACTGAGGACAGAGCTTCACAGCTTCTCTCTGAGAGGTTACAGCCACTCAGTCTGGATAAAGAATAATGAGCAGAACAAGAGAATAATATTTTTCTTAGGGTCAATAACAGCACATTTAGTGCATCCTGAAGACACTTCTCCACACTTACAGAGCTTTGTTAGAAGCTTTGACCACTGGCAGCAGCCTCAGAAGACCCTCCTCTGAAGCAGAGTATTTCTTCAGGTCAAACACATCCAGATCTTTTTCTGATGACAGTAAGATGAAGACCAGAGCTGACCACTGAGCAGGAGACAGTTTATCTGTGGAGAGACTTCCTGAACTCAGGGACTGTTGGATCTCCTCCACTAGAGAATGATCGTTCAGTTCATTCAGACAGTGGAACAGATTGATGCTTCTCTCTGCACACAGAGTCTCACTGATCTGTTTCTTGATGTACTGGACTGTTGCCTGATTTGTCTGTGAGATACTTCCTGTCTGTGTCTGCAGACCTTGCAGGAGAGTCTGATTGGTCTGCAGTGAAAGTCCCAGCAGGAAGCGCAGGAACAAGTCCAGATGTCCATTTGGACTCTGTAAGGCCTGGTCCACAGCACTCTGGAGGTACTGTGTCATTGCAACTTCAATTTTACTTGCTACAGACTCCTGGGAGTTGATGAGATGTGTTGGTTTGTCTCTGAATAGTTTAGACCACCAGGATGTTGACTGCTTTTCTTCTAGGTAGAGACGTTTCTCTGCAGATTGACAGTCTGCTGTTTTTTCTTCTACCAGCAGATTGACACCAGAGTTGATGAATGTCAGATGAACATGAAGAGCAGCCAGAAACTCCTGAACACTCAGATGAATGAAACAGAACACCTTGTCCTGGTACAGTCCACTCTCCTCTTTAAAGATCTGTGTGAAAACTCCTGAGTACACTGAGGCTGCTCTGATATCGATGTCACACTCTGTCAGGTCTGATTCATAGAAGATCAGGTTTCCTTTCTGCAGCTGATCAAAAGCCAGTTTTTCCAGAGACTCAATCATCTTCCTGCTCTCTGGAGTCCAGTGTGGATCTGTCTCAGCTCCTCCATCATACTTGACATTCTTCACTTTGGACTGAACCACCAAGAATTGGATGTACATCTCAGTCAGGGTCTTGGGCAGCTCTCCTCCCTCTCTGGTCTTCAACACATCCTCCAGGACTGTAGCAGTGATCCAGCAGAAGACTGGGATGTGACACATGATGTGGAGGCTTCGTGATGTCTTGATGTGGGAGATGATGCTGCTGGCCTGCTCCTCATCTCTGAATCTCTTCCAGAAGTACTCCTCCTTCTGTGGGTCAGTGAACCCTCTGACCTCTGTCACCATGTCAACACACCCAGGAGGGATCTGATTGGCTGCTGCAGGTCGTGTGGTTATCCAGAGGCGAGCAGAGGGAAGCAGTGTCCCCCTGATGAGGTTTGTCAGCAGCACATCCACTGAGGTGGACTCTCTAACATCAGTCAGGATTTTAGTGTTGTGGAAGTCCAGAGGAAGTCGACACTCATCCAGACCATCAAAGATGAACACAACCTGGAACTCTTCAAAGCTGCAGATTTCTTTGGTTTCAGTGAAGAAGTGATGAACAAGTTCCACCAAGCTGAACTTTTTCTCTTTCAGCATATTCAGCTCTCTGAAAGTGAATGGAAATGTGAACTGTATTTCCTGGTTGGCTTTGTCTTCAGCCCAGTCCAGAGTGAACTTCTGTGTTAAGACTGTTTTCCCGATGCCAGCCACTCCTTTTGTCATCACTGTTCTGATTGGTATGTCTCTTCCAGGTGAGGCTTTAAAGATGTCTTCTTGTCTGACTGTTTTTTCTGGACTGTGTGGTTCCCTGGATGCTGTTTCAATCTGTCTGACCTCATGTTCATCATTGACCTCTGCAGTCGCTCCCTCTGTGATGTAGAGCTCTGTGTAGATCTGATTCAGAAGGGTTGGGTTTCCTGCTTTAGCGATCCCCTCAAACACACACTGGAACTTCTTCTGAAGGTTAGATTTGAGTTTACGCTGTGAAACTGCAGAATGACTTTCTAAATAAACACACAACAAAAAAGATCATCAAGTTATTTTTAAAGACAATAACACAATTTCCTTCCCCTAAAGATTGTATATATAAACAGATTCATCATCATCAGGCTTCAGTAAACGTCTCATTGATCCAACATGTTAAATCTTTAGAGAAATCCTCTTACTGCTCTGCAGACAGTCAGCCAGCTCCTCCTGCTTCATTCTCTTCAGGAAGTGAAGTGTGATCTTCAGAAATGCCTCTCTGCTGGTCCTCCTCTGCTCTTCATCCTCACTGTCCACAACCTCCTCATCCTCCCTCTGACTGTCTGAGCATTCTGGGTAATCTGAACTCAGAACCTTCTGGACCTTCTTCAGCTCGTTCTTCACAAAAGTCACAATGTTCTCCTCCAGCAGCTGAAACAGAATATTATGTGAATGACAACATTTAACATCATGGAGCCAAACATCAGATCCATGTTGGACAGATTCACCACTGGTCTGTAAAGTGCAGCATGGAGATTATTGTGAACAGACTGAATGTAAAAGTAGTTGTTGTTCATGTACAGACCATAAATATGGAGTCCAGGTGTGTCTGGTGTTGCTGGACAGACGGACCTCTGGGAACCTCTGAGCTCTCCTGGTCGACTCTGTGGAGGAATCATGAAGAATCAGTCACATTGTGTCTGTCCACTCAGAGACAAACACAAGCTGAAGGTCCTTTGAGTTAAAGTGTTGATGACATCATTGAATCAGATGGTTTCCTCTGACATCACAGTGTTGGTCGTACTGCTGATCCCACTGTGAATCAACAGTCAGTCAGTTTACTGGGTTGGTTCAGCAGCTTGTCTGGTTTAGTCCCTCCAGCTCTTATTGACCCGTTTAATACTGTGGACAGCAACACACAGCTAACACAAGCTAGCTGGATGCTAACTGTCCAGTGCAAACTGGTGAAGAGTCTCAATAAACTTGTATTCAAATCAGATTGCAACATTGGAGAATGAAAACATTATTAATTATGTCTTTTTGTTTATATTATTTCTACAATAAATTCGAATCTGACACCAAACGATTGAATTACTGGTTTGTTTTTCGTATAAACTTGATTTTGATATTTAATTTGTCTGATTTGTGATCTGAAAGTTTTTATTGACTTTTTTGTGTTTTGCTTTCGTGTGATTAACGACACAATGGCCTAAATATAAAGATGATAATGAATTCATCATTTGTAAATATAAGCTATATTCTATGGAAGCGATTTTGTACCATAATTCAAATTAAAATGCATTTACATAAATGCTTTTTCATTTTAAGAATGTGGCTGCATTTTTTATCATATTGAATGTAATAATGTCCGCAAACGTCATAAACCTCAAACACCTACTAATAATACTGACCGTGCGTGCAAAATCCAGTTGCTGACCCTCCGCTCCGCTGTCACACAACGGAGCCCCCGTCCGCGCTCCCTCTCTCTCTTATAATTGTTTGCCCGAAAAATAATTTCCATGAAGAAAACATCGCCTGACATTTAAATTTAAATTCCCATTGACAATACAAATCTCAAGAAATCTGGATGTATTGCTCATTTGTAAACACAACACTTATCAGTCTATAGGCAAGAATCTAAAGGTTTATTAATTCAATTCATTTCAAATTCGCTTTATTGGCATGAATGCCACAACAACAACATTGCTCCAAGCACCAAGAACCACGAAAAGAATACCTAGCACAGTACCATTATACTTGCTGTGTGTGTGTTTATGTGAAATAATAATAATAATAATAATAATAACTTTGAACATTATCACAATTAAGTTATCAATCTGCGATGTGAAGAAAATGCAAACATTACAGACTTCTAACCATTTTCTAAAAGTGTCTGTATTTTAATTGAGAATAGTTTTTTATATAAATTACACAAAAGGAAAAGAAAATGTGATTTGTTTTACCTATTTCAGCCATGAGCGGTCATATTGACCGCTCATTCATTGTCTCTTGTCTCTAACTTTGTTAGCGGTCTCCAGCTGTGCGACTGTAACACAACTTTATATGAAGAAGGACTAACACTAATAGCCTAATTGATTCTTATTTCTTCCACTTACAGAACTGTTTACGACTCGAAACAATGTTATTATATATGACGTTTCTGACCAAATGTCGCGGCTTCAAATGCATCAAATTCCCATATCCAGTTACGCAGGCAGCTGTCCAGGGTGCTGAACCAGGTGACAGACAAAGGCTGCACTCTGCATTCTGATGTTTGCTGGGCAGATCTGTCCCCCTTGCTTTCTCATCCACTCTGTTGTGGGAGATCTCCCACAGAGCAAAAGAAATACACAAATTTTCTCTCTCGGCTGAACTCTGGCCTGAACCCACTTCACCCAGGTGCGAGCCTGCAGCCCCCGCTCCTGCTGACAACAGACCGGGGGAGAAAACAGACATTCCTTTGCTCAGAACCCATATCAGGCTGTGTCTGAATATGCACGAAGATTGGTATAACGCATTGGAGCAATTTTCATACAATTTCGGATATTTAGCATGATAAAATAATTTCAATTCAACATAGTCATTTGTCCAGCTGAAGCCTAATGAGCGTTATGTCAATAAGATGAAGTAGGCTTGTTTTGCGGGTAATCAGCCACATGATCCGTTTTAACCCACAAAATAAAAAAGGATAAATGTGCAGCCTCCGTTTCCTTTCTGATTGAGTCCGTTCAGAGTGGGGGGTTTCGGAATGGAGGGTTTCCCCAATAGACTTTTCGGAATAGCGGGGTCTTTGAAAAAAAGAGAAACCCCGCCATTACGATGAATTGAAGTCTATGTTCGGAACAGCAGGGTTTCGGAAAGGCGGGGCTCCAGGCTATAAAGCGGCCGGTGATTTTGTGACCCGCTGCAGGTGAGTGGGTGTGGGAGAGAGAGAGACATTAGCCTATAGCACTTTGTAGAAGAAGCTTTATAAAGTTCACTCCATTGACTTGTATTAGTTCACGGGGCTGAGCTGCCACATCCAATATGGGGGCGACGTCGACGTACGGTCCAGCTGATACCTTCAGTTTATTACCGGGAATACTGACTGTAAAGTACCGTGTGTGTTTCACGGGTCTGACTGTGAGTCTGCAGTCTGACCCACCGTCACTGCCAGCAGCTCTTCAGAGCAGCTTCATTAAGATCACCGTAAATGTTAGAGAATTTCGCACTGGAAAAAAAATGTGCGGCTGATTTAACCAAGCAAACGCGAACCATGGCTGGCTTGACCGCAGTACAGAACTGGACATGGTGGTGATTTCCCCACTGTTTCTGAAAACATGTACCACAGTCTATGCTACCAACACAGCCTTCACACTCTCCTCTTGTCCCTTCTCTTGCTCCAGTGTCGAATAAGCACACCGCTGCCCCCTAACGTAGATGCGTAGCACGGTCGGTCAGACTGGGGGCTGAAGAAGAAGAGAGGCCGCTGACGTCACTCTCCTGCGACGCTTGGGATTGCGAATTCAAATTGAATTTTGGACCTTTTTTTGCGGGGGGAGGGCTTTAAAACGAAAAAGCGGTTTTCTTTGTCTTTGTGTAACAAAATGAGCAGTTTTGAAGAAGAAAATGAAAATGCAATCTGGATGATTTATTACTAATTTTATTTATGAGTCAAAAATGCAGCTCTGACTTTGAAATGAGAAAGCATTTCGGCTAATGCATTTTAATTTTCAAGTTTGACATTTCAATTGAATTTTGGTACCTATTTGCTGGGCCATCTTTTGAAAATTATATCTTAAATGTCCTTTTCCGTAACATTTGAATTAAGTTACATAACAAGCAGTCTTGAAGAAGAAAATGAAAATGCAATTTGGATGATTTATTACAAATTTTATTTATGAGTCAAAAAATGCAGCTACATTCTTAAAATGAAAAAGCATTTATGTAAATGCATTTTAATTTGAATTATGGTACAAAATCGCTTCCATAATATTCATGTAGACATGACTTGAAATACTGAAAGTCTGAGTCTCAAAATGCTCCACGTAACTTTAGACGTATTTGTAACACTTTATTATTTGTTGCATATTTAATAAATATTGTAAAACAGTAAAATGTTCTGCCTTCAGTTCATATCTTTGTCTCAAGTGTTTGAAATATATTTAAGAGACCAGAAAATAAATTCTTTATTTTTATATATTTTATATCTAATCAGCCGATATATCAGTTATCAGAGTTTTTACTCTTCATATGGGTTTGGGTACCGGCCCCATGAGGTCCGGATGGGTCGGGCCCTTGTAACGTCAGATATAACACACAGCCCTTCCTCTCCTCAGCAGCAGGGTCAGATTTCAGCAGGAGGTGAGTCACTGCTGTTTGTCCACAGGAGGAACACTGTCCTGTCAGAGTTGTTTAGGGACGGACATGAAGAAATGTGAACCTGTCCTTTAATACTAATCCTGCTCTGACCTCCATCATCACTCTGAGAACATGAAGACCATCAGGACAACTGGTCAGACTGGATTTAATGAGGACAGACATCAACAGAGAGAGACAGGACAACAACTTACTGTCTGTCTGACACATGTTGTTGGGAAGATTACTTTGGAAATGTAGTTGGTGACAATTACAAGTTACCCTGTTGAATATGTAATAGTAGAGTAACTATTTCAATTACTTTCTCAAAGTAATGTAACTAATTACATTTGATTACATTATGATTACTTTTCTTAATTTTGAATGAAATCTCTCAACTGTTAACCATTTTCACATTTTAAGACCTATAGTGTGATAAGCCTTTCAGTTCAAAGGTTTAACCATATATTATGAGTCTGACCTTCGGCCTGTACTGAAGGAGGATCACTTCCTCACTAAATGGAGCGACAACGGGCTGATTTCAGCCAAGAGGAGCAGGTTGTTTTAATGGAGAGAGTATGAGCGATACAAAAAAGCCTGATCACAGCCTGAAGCAACAGTGTTGCTGCAAATATGACAAGAGGAGGCTGATTTTAATTTCTGACAGCTCTACATTGAGCTGCTTTTAAATATGAAGCTTTAGAGTAACAACAACTGTTGTTTTAAACTGTGTTTTATATTGTTTTCATATATTTCACTGATCGCAATTATAAAATGCCAGTGTGTGTTTTATTGAAAGCGAGGCTGGTGTGCGTATGAAAATAGGTTACAGTGGGTTTTTTAGGTGCTGTAGCTACAAGCAAATCTCATGTTGTCTCTGTACAAAGACCTTTTTAAATGTGAGAAAACAGAGAAGACCTACTCAAGATTTGCGTTTGGGCAACACATAACAGGCGAAACAATTAATTTATTCATGGCCACATTAAGTTAAATTATCTGTCCTGCTGCGAGCGCACAACTTCTTTCAGTGGTGACTGACTGTATATAAAGTAAACAGGCTATAGCCTAATAAATGACCTCCTGACGCGAGTCGGATCATCAGCTGAGCAGCGTTTCCCCTCAGCTGAACATCTGTAGAGACGCTCAGAGAGAAAGTAACCAGCAGCGGATCAGCGCGATCTCTCCCTCCGTACAAATGTTCTGATCCAGCTCCACTGGACTTTCAAAGTAAAGGTGACGCCAGCTGTAAATGAGTTAAATAGTGAAACAGTTGATTTTATGATTAAACTCTGAACAGAACCTGGTCATACAGGGGAGCCTGGCTTCTGTCTGTATGAAGTGTTTTTTGTATTTCCAGCCCAGGAACATCTTGTGTGCCGCCGACATTGTTGCTGCTGAGTCTGACTGCCACCGTACGGTTTGTTGGTTGAGTCGAATGGCACATGACCAGACAGAGCCAATCACAAGCGTCAGTTTTGGAAGGAGGATGTTGATATGAAAAAAACTAAAAACAAACATGAATCCAGGGGGGCGAAAAACTATTTGATAAATCTGAGCTTTTTCAAATGTAACTTAAGTTGTAATCATTGAAATTTCCAAAAGCAACTATAATTTAATTACATATTTTCTCCCAGTAATGTAACAGATTACAATTACGTTAATGTTGTAATTAAATTACGTAACGTTGTTACATGTAATTCGTTACTCCACAACACTGCTGACACATGTGCTTGTTTGAAACTAATGATCTCATCCTTTGACTGATCACTCTTGATAATATAGGTAACAACATCAGGAATAAACCTTCAGAGAATATTGGACCAAACTAATTCAATAAAGTGAAATGAAGAGTTGAAGACTGGTTCTATTGGGCAGCTTTCTAAAGTGAGAAGATACATTTAAGTGAAGAAGAACGAAGCTGAAAATAAACATCAGGTTCCAAAAAACATCTTTCTCCACAGTTAAAACATGAATCAGTCACATATTAATGTTATTAACAGCTCACCTCTTTACAGCAGGAGCTGGTTGATCTTTAAAAACAATGCCACGACCCATTGAGTCGTCACTCTTGAAGGACACACAGCTGGGCTCAGGTGCAAGTCCAGGTCCTGGTCCAGGCTCAGGTCCTGGTCCTGGTCCTGGTCCAGGTCCAGGTCCAGGTCCAGGTCCAGGTCCATGTTCAGGTCCAGGTCCAGGTCCAGGTCCAGTGGTTTTAGAGGGAGGGCCTCCCTCCTCTCTGTCCTCACACTGATTCATGCTGCTCATCTCACACACACTTTCATCTGGAGAGGAAACACAAATCATTCATCTGCACATCAACTGAAATCAGCCTTTGGGTCAGAAACACTCTTGAAGGACAAAATGTCTGAAAGTCGACTTCCTCTTCTAACATTTAAACTCAGAGCACATTATTCCACAACTCACTGACTCTATTAATACATATTTCACTAAATGGCTGCTGCAGGACATCAAACCAAAACCAAATCATGTCATTAAATCATTTGTATTCTGTTTTTTACTGTTCTCTACTAATAAAGTCGCTCACAGCAGTGACGTGAAATCTGGAGACAAATGTGAAAATGTCTTCTGACAGAAAAGAGACAGTGGACTGATCCAGGACCTGTCTTCACTGATCTGCAGGAAGGACAGTGATGTCATCAGTCTGAGGTTTATTTCAAAATAAAAGACTTCTGTCACACAGTAACACCAGTGACTCCAGAGGACGATCTCTCATCATATGTTTTATAATATTTATTTCTAAGTGAACATTATGACATTTTAAAGGGTATAAAAACAGTCCCTGTCCTTCTGTACATGACTGTGGAGACTTTCTGTGGAGCTTGGAGTGTTAAATAACTGATTAAACACAAATACTGACAAGTTGATTTAACCAAGAGGCAGAAATTGTTCTAATAACCTGTTGTGTTATTATAAAATATGAAAGTCTCAGGTGTGTTCAGGTGGGTTTTGTCTGTAGAGGTTATGACGTCTCTCACTGACGTCACGTCTCCTGTCAGAACATCAGCTGCTGGACTTGGATCAGTCCACTAGATGACGTCATGACGCTGTGGTGGAGTCAACACACACGTTTCTCTGATATCTTTTAATCTAAAAGAGTCAATCTGGTCATCTGTTGTTTATTTAAAACATTTATCTGCAAAGTCAAAATGAGAATCTCTTCCTCTGAGAAGTAATCAGGAGCAGAAGTACTCAAGTAACGTAACGGGCACTTTAAGTACTGACACTGAGAGCCGACGTGTTCCTGCTGACTGCTGCTCAGTGATGAAGTTATATTTGTATTCATTAAATAAAGCTTCAGACTCCTGGATGTCCTCTTACTGCCTCCTCATCAGTCCTGGACTGTAAATACAACCACAGATTATTCACCGACACCAACAGCTGCTCTGCAGCCGCGTTTAGTGCGTCAGACAGCGGGAGAGCGGCGGCTCGTCTCGGCCTCCTCCACAGGCTGATTCAGGCAGGAGAAGCTGCCTTCAGTCATCAGTAAGTGGAGCTACACAGTGACAACCACTCTGTGTTCACACACCGACCAACTAATCTCAGATCATCAGTCTATCCTACTGAGGACAAGATAACAAACCTTCATGTGAACAAACAGGTCCACTTGGTTTGTTGGCACCAGTTCTTTAGGTCCAAATGGAGACGGGTCAGAACCAGGTGACAGCAGACAGGCGGAGTGAGCTGGAGTCTAACTGGACAAACAGATGTGCATCAATCCTGCTCTGGTTCAATGATTGTGTCAGTGCAGTGATCATCTCTGATCTATTCACAGTGTTGTGTTACTGTACAACAACATGACAACAGTCTTTATACTGTACGTACCATCACAGTTAAACCTATTCAGAGACACAACAAACCTACAGTGACTGTGACAATAAAACAGCAGCTCAGGTTTTATACAGGTGAATATGTGACATGATGACCTCATGAAGACACAAGTATTTAGATGTTGCTGTTTAAATCCATCACATCAGAGTCTAAATGATGCTGTCACATATTTATATGACAGCTGTGTGGAAAGTTTGATGGAAAGAATCAGTTTTCATGAGAAAGAACTTTTGTGGAGTTCAAACAAAATGGCGACCTGTTCTCAGTTAGTGTTTGAGTGACAGTTTCAGGAAGTGTTTAAACAAAGAGAGGCTGGAATAGTTTCATGTTCTCTGCCCTCCACATCTGATGACAAGATAACAAACAGGTCGACTTGGTTTGTTGGCACAAATTCACTTCTCACTTTAGTTGTTTTCACAGTGACGGTCGACTCAAAGACTCAAAAACAACACTGTCCTTTCTTCATTTGTTTCTCGGATTTTCAGGAAAAGAAAATACAACTAAAACTAGTATTAAACTGATGGACCGTGTAAAAGCCTTCAGCTGCACTGTAAATACTTTGTGAGTCAGGAAGTTTTTAACTAGAAATCTACCAGAATGAATGTTCTTTTAACATTTTGAAGGTATCTAATAAAAATATTTGTACATTTGTTCAGTCAGAGACACAAACTTGAGTTCAGAGGGTTGGATTTTTCTGTTTATAATGAAAACAGGAGTAAAAATACTTATTTTCCTGACAATTATGAGTTTATGTTGTTGACTTATTAGACTCAGTAGTGAACTGGCTGCTTTTCCATCTCCAGCTGAAGCTACAGGCTGTCAGACTGTCACCTCTGAGCTACAGAGTGCTGTTAGGAGACAGGACGGACACACAGAGACGTCTTTGACAGGACGTCAACACTGCTGTTCTTCACTCTGCTCAGAATGTTAGCTGGTTAGCTGAATGTTAGCTGGTTAGCTGAATGTTAGCCGGTTAGCTGAATGTTAGCTGGTTAGCTGAATGTTAGCTTGTTAGCTGAATGTTAGCTGGTTAGCTGAATGTTACTGTAAAGTTAAATCATATCTTACCTTTAAAGGACTGAAAGCAGCAGCTGAGAGTAAACACAGTCCGTCCTCAGCTGCTGACGGTCTCTAAGGTGAGCTTCATCACAGGAGGAGGAGCCCAGGTGAGCTCTCACACTCTGTGTACACGCCCTGATGCCTGCTGGTTCCTAGTGCTCAACCCTGTGCTGCCTTCCCCTCCACATCAATAACAGTCCTGACTGTTGTGAAACACATCAGACCTCAGATCAGACTGAACTCACCTTCTTATCAGTGTCATCATTCAAAGCACCAGGACAAACCACAGCTTCTCTCTGCCTGCTCATACAGGCAGCCATCTTGGCTCAAAGACCAGGCAGTTTCCCAGCTGATGTTTGTGTGTGAAAGCAGTACAGGCCTTAAAGTAACTTCATGTTGTCATATATATAATATTTATCATGTATTGTTCATTTGTGCTGAAACTGAAGTGAAACAGTGAAGATAAAGCAGCAGTCTGATGAAAATCAACAGGTGGAGGAAACTGGCCGTCCTTTCCTTTGCAGGGATAGCAGCTCGGTGCTAACTTGTTCTTTGGATTGTGTAGTTAGCTGGTCAGCTCTGCGTCGCAGCTCTGCCGCTGACTGATCTGGAATACTAGCAGGATCTCGCATCGCTGCTGTGAGGAGAAGTTCTCTGAGTTTTGACGACCTGGTCAGTCACATTTTTTAAATCCACAAATCCCCCCTTAGGTGTCAGGATGTTGCTTCACATGTGATCCTGAGAGCACACATCTACTTGTATAATCCAGAGTTTTAAGGAGTTCATCTGTCAGTTCATTAATATTGGTAACATCTGGGCAGTTCAGTAACCAGCTGGGCATCGGCTTAGTCTCCATCTTGGCTCAGCAAGAATCATGAACAGAACATCAAGATCAGAAGTTACACAAAGAAAAGGAAAACCCAGATAAACACTATAATTATGACACTGAACTCACTAAATACCTGTTTCTCAGTTAATCTCTGGGTTAGTGAGAACAGGAAAGTTAGTGATATCAGTTTGTTAGGGTGAGATGCAGAGAGTGGCACCTACAATGATAGAGTCATTTCTGGAGTGTCCAACAGTGTTTGTGTTCACTCCTTGGATTACAATGCTCATTAAGTGGTAGTCAGACTTATTTTGGCAGATTTTAAATTTGGTCCTTCAGGCAGGTTTTGCTGCTGAAGGGCGTCACAAATGTGTCAGGGGCAGGACAGCTGTTATCACTGTCATGGAGGTGCAGAGAGGAGGCGGGGCACTCCTGGACTGATCTGGTCTCCCTTTCAGAGGGATGGGCACTGATGAAGGTGTCATGCATCAGAGACTGGGAACAGTGGCTAGAATATCTTCTGGGGAAAAACTACCTGTGACCTCACTGTGTGTTTCAGAAAGATGGAAGTCATGTAACTTATCTCTGTGTCTGGATGGAGGTTGAGGAGCTGACTTCATTCCCAAGGACTAAGGAGGTCAGTCAGGAAGTGTTCACATGGTCTGAGTGGAGAGGGAGTTAACCTTCCATCAAGGGAGGAGTGTGAACCAGAGGAACCAGAATCACATCGGCTCAACGACTGTGGTGGGGAAAGACGTTCTGACCCAAAGCCTTAACAACTCCTTTATGTGTGTATTAGAGTCCATTTTGAAATCCACAATGAACGACTTCATCTGCTGGTCCCAACACTGCTCTGAATCTTTGAATCTGCTCTTCATTTCTGTGATGTGATGTCGTCGTCTTATCGTCCTTTATTGATTTCATTCTTTTATTCATCTCTTTATTTGCATTACCTTTTTCTGTTCAGTGTTTATTCTGTAATGTTCTTGATTCTGCTTGATTGTCAGAGCACTTTGTAAACTCTGTGTTTAAAGCTGCTGTATAAATAAAGTTTATTGTAGTAAAAATCATATATTTGTGTGAAGCCTCAGCTTTAAGTATTTCTTTTAAGTATTCTGCAGAACTTCGGCACCTTTTCAGGTTAAAAATTAAATTTGGGGAAAAGTGAGTGTTTTCCCATTAATACTGCAGCACGTCATCTTCAACAGTCAGATTCACCTTTTCAATTTATTCCATCTGGGTTTAAATACTGAGGTATTAACGTGACTCGTTCTTTATCGAGCCTTGTATCTGCTAATTTCACTCCCCTTATCTCAAAGACAGGACTGTTGTTCTTTCACTCTGCTCAGAATGTTAGCCTGTTAACTGAATGTTAGCTGGTTAGCTGGATGTTAGCCTGTTAGCTGAATGTTAGCTGGTTAGCTGGATGTTAGCCTGTTAGCTGGATGTTAGCTGGTTAGCTGGATGTTAGCCTGTTAGCTGGATGTTAGCCTGTTAGCTGGATGTTAGCTGGTTAGCTGGATGTTAGCCTGTTAGCTGAATGTTAGCCTGTTAGCTGAATGTTAGCTGGTTAGCTGGATGTTAGCCTGTTAGCTGAATGTTAGCTGGTTAGCTGGATGTTAGCCTGTTAGCTGGATGTTAGCTGGTTAGTTGGATGTTAGCCTGTTAGCTGAATGTTAGCTGGTTAGCTGGATGTTAGCCTGTTAGCTGGATGTTAGCTGGTTAGCTGGATGTTAGCCTGTTAGCTGGATGTTAGCCTGTTAGCTGGATGTTAGCTGGTTAGCTGGATGTTAGCCTGTTAGCTGGATGTTAGCTGGTTAGCTGAATGTTAGCTGGTTAGCTGAATGTTAGCTGGTTAGCTGAATGTTATTGTAAAGTTAAATCATATCTTACCTTTAAAGGACTGACAGCAGCAGCTGAGAGTAAACACAGTCCGTCCTCAGCTGCTGACGGTCTCTCAGGTGAGCTTCATCACAGGAGGAGGAGCCCAGGTGAGCTCTCACATATCTCTCATATCTTATATCTTATTGTGACTGTGGAGATGTTATAGACTCGTTTTACTTCATGTACATAAATGGACCAAGATGAACAGATTCAGATCAGGCTGTGATCCGTGTAAAGTCTAGTTAAACGTTTGAATAAAGAGCTAGTTTATGATTATTATCCTTATGATGATTATATTTTTTGCTGTATTAGAACTCTTTGGTGTGTTTCACATTTCATCGTGTTTTAGGGAGCAAACAGAGAAGCTTTGTCACTCTCCGAGGTCAGAACAACATTTGGGAGTATGGCTATAATATATAATAATAAATAATAAATAATAAATAGCCGATTTGTCAGTCCTGATGTCACTTTTTGTAAATCTTTGCATCCCTGTGTTAATGTGATCTTGAGTTTATCTTTTCTCTTGCTTCGAGGAGGAGGAGGAGGATGAAGAAGGACACGAGGCTGCAGAGAGGATGGAGAGGCTCTTCTCTGCTCCAGACAACAATCCTGACATTATTTCGGTAATTTAGTTAATTTATGAGTTATTTTTTAAATTATTTGTTCATAATTGTTCATTTTATATAATTCATGAAATAAAATATTGTTCTATTGTTACACGTTGTCTATTCCATTCAGTATTCACAGCATAAGTACAATTTATAACAGCAAACGGCATCAAGTGCTACTTTTCAGGGACAACAAGGGATTGAATGTTTTCTTTTATTATTAAGGTCTTAACATTTACAACTATTTACAAAATTACAGCATAAATAACTAATTACAATTTATTATTCACTATTAACAAAAACAATTATGATTAAAAACAATATTAAAACAGTTAGAGATGATGTACAGTAACAGGCTGATGTGCTGCTGGGCTGGATGGTGTCAGTGGGACATCATCTGGGTCGGTACTCAGGGTGTTTGGGGGTCCAGTCTCCTCTGTCCACCACATCCTCCATCTACTGGGTCTGCAGTTCTGACTCCATCCACGGTTGGTCACTGGTCACTGAGAATGTTTTAAGAAAGAGGCAAGAATTATAATTTCATACTCTAATTATAATAATAATAATCGTAATAAATTACAGCAAACTAAGCTATCTACCAAACATTTTAAATACAACGCCTTTAAAATCTAAATAAAACCATATGTGGCGATCAGCAGTTTATATGTGAGCATTAACGTCATGTATCTGTATGTTAATGAGCCCAAACTGTTAGTTAGCTAATAATGATAATATTGATAACATTATGTGGGATCAATAACAGGTTTACCTCTCCACGGTCCTCTCAGCAGGAGATAAACCAGAGCCGCTTCTACTCTTCCTCCACAAGCACGAGGATTAAAAAAGAATCAGGAATTCCTGAAGCTCAAACAGATCTGACAGTCAAACTTTACTCTTCTTGTTACTTTCGCGGACCTGAGCTGCAGAAATAGTGACGTGCGGGTCGGGGCGGGAACATCTGGTGACGCAACCAGGAAATGCTGCGAAGGGTAGACTGTCCAATTTCACAGCAGGCTGACGAGGCCTGCAGGTCTCTCTGAAGGACCCTGCCTTTGCTGGCGGCGAAGGATGCTGCCCCTGAATTTGGGCACAGCCTCTGTGTACACGCCCTGATGCCTGCTGGGTCCTAGTGCTCAACCCTGTGCTTAAAGCTTGCTGGTTGACATTATGAAAGTCTCAGTGTTGTAAAAAGTCTTTCACTTTGTCCACATCTCAAACTTTGCTGTGTCGGGTCTTTTATGGAGTCGGTTCTGGAAAGTTCTTCAGAAACCTGAATATCAAAGGCAAAGATACAAAACTGTGAATCTGATGTGTTTTTCAGGAAGAATAGAAACTATTTAAAGCATTTATTTGATCCATCCATCGCTCAGACTTACAGAAATATCAACTCTTTTCATTCCTACAATATATTTCATGTCTTAACTGTCATTAACTCCACTAAAGTCCAACAACGTTGAGGTTCTTGTACTGGAACATTTCCACGTTGTGCTCCTTTAAACTTGCAGTCAGTGACATTATTGAAGAAGGCAGATAAAGATAGAATGTTTTCCTTGTTGTGCAGGGTCAGGGTTGTTACGTGGGGTTCCACTGCGCCCACGCTGCAGGAAACGCCCAGCTGAAGCTGCACGACTGGGGGGTGGACTTCACCTGCTGGTGCTCCTACAAGGTGAGCTGACAGGAAGAGTCCTCCACATGTCATTCATATGAGAGTTCAGGTATACAGTGTGTATATGACTGACCATTGTCTGCTCTCACTGTCTGAACTCAGCTGCTGCAGCTCCACTCTCACTGGGTTTAATGGGGCCATCTTTGCTTCTGCTATCTACTTCTTCCATAGAAATCTGTGCTGCAGGTCCAAACTCTTCCTTCACTGATGTTCTGAAAATAACACCTTTCATACTTTTCACTGGCCGTCACATGAAGTAGTTTTATTTCACAGCTGGATGTTTGTACTGTGTTGACTTCAAGCTTCTCTTTCTTTGTTTGAGCCGCTCAGAAATGAGGAGCAGAACAGGAGAGGTGCATGATGGGAGTCTGAGTCCAGCAGCAGCAGAACAGGAAGTCAGCAGCAGGTTCTGCAGCAGTGAAACAGTCAGAAGCAGCTGTGACGTCACGTCTCTCCTGTCGTCTGCACAGTAACTGAAGTCGTTAATGAAGAGAGGAAGTACGAAGGAAGAGAAAAGAGGAACATTACATCATCATCACTGATCACTGTTTGGAACCTGGAGAGGAACTGAGTACTTTTACTCAACTACTGTACCTGTGCAGGTGAGTTTGTTCAGTCAGGATTCACACACACACACACACACACACACACAGAGCTGGATCCCTTAAACAGCCATGATTAGCGAGTGTGTAAATGAAAGGAGGAACCTGGATGAGGATGAGAACATGAAGGAACTTGAAGGAATGATGGAGCTCAGTGTCTCTGGTTCTGACTGAATGTGGACCTTGAACAGATCCGTGTGTGCAGCGGCTGCAGAGGTGACAGTAGAACCGTCTGTTCAGGTTTGGAGGCAGCTTGCATCGTTCTGTCTGGACAGTAGTTCTCTTTTAAACCACGTGTCCTTTCCTGTTTGTTTGAATCAATGCTATATCTGTTTTTATTGGAGCTCAAATATTCCATACGTGAACTATTTACATTCATCAGACAGATGGAAACAGAAGTCTGGATCTTATTTGAGTGCAGCAGTTCAGTTTCTGTTTCTGCTGCTTTCAAATCACATGATTTGTGTTGAGAAATTGTATCCTGGGGGAATCTGCATGACATGAACCTCTGGACTCACAGTCCGCTCTGTACATTGTAATGTGTGCATTGTGACACATTTAATATAGGAGGTATTATTTTTCTGAACATATTTGAATCTTCCTGCATTTCCTTCTTCAGAGGGAAACATGCTGCAGATCAGGAGCTGCTTTTGTCTGGTTCTCCTGCAGAACTTCATGCCCTCAACATCACCCTGTTGAATCAGATCCTTTAAATAAGCTGTTTCACTCTGTCAACAGACAACATGCATGTTTTCATACTGACTTCATGTCTGCTGTCATGAAATCACCAAGGTGTGAAGAAGACAGACTGCAGGAGAGAAAAAGGTGAGGACAGGTGAGAGGTGGTGTGGTTCATTGGTCCTGCAGACTGAAGCTTCATCCCTCCACTGATTCAGGATCTGAAGTGGCTCCAGAACAGTCCAGGCCTTCACAATGTGTCTCTGAAGCATCAGCTGGTGTTCACAGCAGTATTATTGTCCTCACATCCATCAAGCTGCTAGAGGAGGGATGTTGCTGTTTCATTAAAGCAGCTGCTGATCTTTTTCACATCCTGCATTGTTATTGTGCCTTTAAGAAGCACAATCTGGTTCCTTTGTGGAGGAAGAAGTGGAGCATGTTGCTGCTGCTGCTGCTGAGGGCTTTTCTTCTTCTTCTTCCACTGTTTTCTGCCTTCTTTCTCCAGCCTTTATTTCCATCATTGTTGTCTGTATGTTTCATCAGGAGGACGCTCTGCTTAGTGGCACAGAAACATTGAGGGAAACTTCCCGTCCCCGAGTCATCATCACCACGGACGAGGAAGATGCTGCGTGTGTCTGATGGCCTGGATGAAGAGCAGACGGAGGAACTGAGGGAAGCCTTCATGTTCCTTTTTAGTCTGCAGGAAGATTATGAAGCATTCAGTAAAGAAATGATGGACACGAGGCAGATGCAGCTGTTTTCTGCTTCTGACAGAAGTGACAGAAAGGAATAAAGTGTTCTGGTGTCAGTGGCTCAGACATCACTTCAGTCTCTGATCTGCTTCCTGCAGCTGATAGAACTGAGTGGACCACAGTGTGTGTGTGTGTGTGTGTGTGTGTGTGTGTGTGTGTGGCAGCATGACACAATCATGGACTCACAGTCAGAAAGAGTTCAAAACAGGAAAGTCTATCAAATGCATGAAGCTTTTTCATAGCTGCGTGTGTTTAATACAGTATGAAGTGTTGAGCTGACGTCACTGTTCCAGTTACACACTGAACCTCAGACAGAAGGTGTGTGTGCAGCTGTGAGGGCTCATCAACATGGAAACATCATTATTTTATTCACAAGATGAGAGCAGAATGTATTTCCATATGATGTATTCTCACTGTTATCATGTGGGCTGGTGTTGACCAACAGAAACATGTTGCAGCAGACCTGATGCTGATAGAAATGATGATGAAAGCAGCTCCATATAAAAGCTGTTTATTGAACTAGAAGCTGAAGCAGAGACGTAACATATCAGCACACAGATGATCAAACACCTGAAACATTGAACTGATCATCAGCTCTCTGTGTGTTGTGATCAACTCCAGCTAACAGCTCAAGTTGGACTTGGATCCTTATTCTACATGCCATCAATACGTCACTCTGTCCGGAGGGAGGCGCTGCAGTGACGTCTGATGTGCTGCCTGGTGTCCGCCACCAGAGGGCGCCTGCGCAGTGGGCGGAGTCAAACAGTTAGCACAGCGAGCCACTCCCCGATCTGCGTGCTGCAGCCAGGAGGCTTCAGGTTGAATCCAGCTGAGCTCTGCTGGACTGCAGGGCGCTGCTGTGAAGTTTGACCCTCTGTACTACCCGTAGACGTGACCAAACATGGCTGAGCTCGTTGAAATTCCATTCATGTTTGAGGCAAATCAACAAGGAAGGTGATGATTTTTTTCTTACAAAAGGTACAAAATGAGCATTTACACACAATTATAATCAGCTGGTTAACTAACAATGACTAAAACTGTTACATGTCCAGCAGGGGTGGTTCTAGGGGGGGGGCCAACAGGGGCCAGTGCCCCCGTACCTCTGAGTCTGGACCCCCCTGTGGCCCCCCCGACAGGGAGTCTGCATCAATAATACAATGACAGATTTCTTGCAATGATTTTGTTTTGAGGGGAAAGTGTCTCAGCAGTTTACTACCCAATCAAAAATGTTGAAATTGTAAACACTGTTTTGTCAGAATGAGGAATTTATCTTTTTATTTCTTTTTTCCGGGTTGTATGTGCCCCCTAACAAAAAAGCCGGCCCCAACCTGGCCCCCCTATTAAAACTGGTCTAGAACCGCCACCAGTCATAAAGCAGCAGCAGCAGGAACACGAGTTCAGACAAACAGCTGGTTGATTCAGTTTACAGAGAAATAACTGAAGAGGTTCAACATGTCAGTGAAATGTAGATTTCTGGGATCAGAATAATTATTTCTAACAGCAGCACAAACTCCATCCTCACAAAGCACGTAGTGATGAAATCAACTGTCCAATCAGAAGCTTCCAGTCGTCTCTTCTCTACTGATGTGTGTGTTAGTTTAGTTCTTTGTGTTTAAATCAGATGTAGCAGCAGAGTGTTGTTAGGGTCGAGCACATGTTAACACTTTTCATTTCAAACAGCAGAGTGGAACTATAAAGCAGCAGAATATGGTTCCTAACAAAGTCCTGGAGTCAATCAAACCTGCTTTATTTCCTCACTGGCTGTTTGAGATTCTGACACAAAGAGTTTAATTTGTCCCTGAGTAAATGCAGACTGGCTGCACAGCTGCACTCACTTACTTTCAATCAGTGCTCATTAGCTAGCGTTGCTAAGCTAGCAGGGAACAGGCTCGTCAGATGTCTTGATTTGAAGCGTTCTTGCCGCTCAGTTTAACATGATGTGAGTCCAAATGTGCAGTAAAAGCTTCATTTCACTCCGAGTGCATCATTCTTCACTGAAACGGTTTGTTGACGGCACAAGACAGCTGAGCTAACAAGCTAATGCTAGCTAGCTGTCAGTTAGCTCCCGGACAGCAGTGTTAGCTGGTTACTGTCGCTGGATCCAGACAGCCGGTGAAAACATGAAGCACTGACTTTATTTATCTGCTGCTCACATGAAGCGTTTAACCGTCAGAATGTTGGCGGACACACACAGAGCTGCTAGCTGAGCAGACCGGAAGTGTGACGTCTCGACCTCTGATTGGGCAAACGGGCTCGACTCGATTCAAAGGAGCTTTATTGACTAAACAAGCATTGACAGACAGGCAGCGTGTTGAGCAGGTTATTTTCACACAAAGCGTTTTAATGTGAGGATAGTCTCAGTAACTGCAGGTTTATAAACACTCAGCAGCTTTCACTCTTTGATTTGAAGCTTTCTAAACTCAAACACACTGCAGAGGACAACAGACAACCCTTAGAATCAGGGCCGTAGCCAGGATTTTTGAAATACCGAGGTCCGGGTCCGAGGTCCTCCACCCCCCCCCC